>NW_027211985.1:300000-465994 GCF_036971445.1 Narcine bancroftii | reverse complement strand
GAGGCGGGGAATTAGATATGGGGAATCAGTGGTGGGGAATCAGAGGTGGTGAATCAGAGATGGGGAATCACAGGCGGGGAATCAGAGGCAGGGAATTGAACGCGGGGAATCAGAGGAAGGGAATCAGAGCTGGGGAATAAGAGGCGGGGAATCATAGTTGGGAATCAGAGGCGGGGAATCAGATATGGGGAAACAGAGGCGGGGAATCAGGGGCGGGGAAACAAAGGCGGGGAATCAGATATTGGGAATCGGATGTGGAGAATCAGAGGCGGGGAATCAGAGCTGGGGAATCAGAGGCGGGGAATCAGAGTTGGGGCATCAGAGGTGGGGAATTAGATATGGGGAAACAGAGACGGGGAATCAGATGTGCGGAATCAGAGGCGGGGAATCAGAGGCAGGGAATCAGAATCAGAAGCGGGGAGTCAGAGGCCGGGAATCAGAGGCCTGGAATCAGATGCTGGGAATAAGAGGCCGGGAATCAGAGGTGGGGAATCAGAGTACGGGAATCAGAGATGGGGAGTCAGAGGCGGGTAATGAGATATGGAGAATCAGAGGCGGGGAATCAGAGGCGGGGAAACAGAGGTGGGGAATCAGATATGGGGAATCAGAGGTGGCGAATCAAAGGCGGTGAATCAGAGATGGGGAATCAGAGGCGGGGAATCAGAGGCAGGGAATCAAACACGGGGAATCAGAGGCGGGGAATCAGAGCTGGGGAATCAGAGGCTGGGAATCAAAGTTGGGGAATCAGAGGCAGGGAATCAGATATGGGGAAACAGGGGCGGGGAATCAGAGGCGGGGAAACATAGGCAGGGAATCAGATATGGGGAATCAGAGGCGGGGAATTAGAGTTGGGGAATCAGAGGCGGGGAATCAGAGGCGGGGAAACAGAGGCGGGTAATCAAACACGGGGAATCAGAGGTGGGGAATCAGAGGTTGGGAATCAGAGGCAGGGAATCAGAGGCGGGGAATCAGAGGCGGGGAATCAGAGGCAGGGAATCAGATGTGCGGAATCGGAGATGAGGAATCAGAGGCAGGGAATCAGAGGCGGGGAATCAGATGCAGGGAATCAGAGGCCGGGAATCAGATATGGGAATCAGAGGCGGGGAATCAGAGGCGGGGAAACAGAGGCTGGGAATCAGATATGGGGAATCAGAGGTGGGGAATCAGAGGTTGGGAATCAGAGGCAGGGAATCAGAGGCTTGGAATCAGATGCAGTGAATCAGATGCGGGGAATCAGAGGCGGGGAATGAGAGCTGGGGAATCAGAGGCTGGGAATCAAAGTTGGGGAATCAGAGGCAGGGAATCAGATATGGGGAAACAGGGGCGGGGAATCAGAGGCGGGGAAACAGAGGCGGGGAATCAGATATGGGGAATCAGAGGCGGGGAATTAGAGTTGGGGAATCAGAGGCGGGGAATCAGATGCGGGGAATCAGAGGCGGGGAATCAGAGCTGGGGAATCAGAGTCTGGGAATCAAAGTTGGGGAATCAGAGGCAGGGAATCAGATATGGGGAAACAGGGGCGGGGAATCAGAGGCGGGGAAACAGAGGCGGGGAATCAGATATGGGGAATCAGAGGCGGGGAATTAGGGTTGGGGAATCAGAGGCGGGGAATGAGAGGCGGGGAAACAGAGGCGGGGAATCAAACACGGGGAATCAGAGGTGGGGAATCAGAGGTTGGGAATCAGAGGCAGGGAATCAGAGGTGGGGAATCAGAGGCGGGGAATGAGAGGCAGGGAATCAGATGTGCGGAATCGGAGATGGGGAATCAGAGGCAGGGAATCAGAGGCGGGGAATCAGAGGCAGGGAATCAGAGGCCGGGAATCAGATATGGGGAAACAGAAGTGGGGAATCAGAGGCGGGGAAACAGAGGCTGGGAATCAGGTATGGGGAATCAGAGGTGGGGAATCAGAGGCGGGGAATCAGAGCTGGGGAATCAGAGGTGGGGATTCAAAGTTGGGGAATCAGAGGCGGGGACTTAGATATGGGGAAACAGAGGCGGGGAATCAGAGATGGGGAAACAGAGGCGGGGATTCAGATATGGGGAATCAGAGGTGGGGAATCAGAGGCAGGGAATTAGATGTGCGGAATCAGAAATGGGGAATCAGAGGCAGGGAATCAGAATCAGAAGCAGGGAATCAGAGGCCGGGAATCAGAGGCCGGAATCAGATGCCGGGAATAAGAGGTCGGGAATCAGAGGTGGGGAATCAGAGTCCGGGAATCAGAGATGGGGAATCAGAGGCGGGGAATGAGATATGGGGAATCAGAGGCGCGGAATCAGAGGCGGGGAAACAGTGGCGAGGAATCAGATATGGGGAATCAGAGGTGGCGAATCCAAGGCGGTGAATCAGAGCTGGGGAATCAGAGCTGGGGAATCAGAGGCAGGGGATCAAACACGGGGAATCAGAGGCGGGGAATCAGAGCTGGGGAATCAGAGGCGGGGAATCAGAGTTGGGGAATCAGAGGCGGGGAATCAGAGCTGGGGAATCAGAGGTGGGGAATCAGAGTCGGGGAATCAGAGGCAGGGAATCGGATGTGCGGAATCAGAGATGGGGAATCAGAGGTGGGGAATCAGAGGCGGTGAATCTGAGATGGGGAATCAGAGGCGGGGAATCAGAGGCAGGTTATCAGACACGGGGATTCAGAGGCTGGGAATCAGACGGGGGGAATCAAAGGCGGGGAATGAAGCTGGGGAATCAGAGGCAGGGAATCAGAGTTGGGGATTCAGAGGCGGGGAATCAGATATGGGGAAACAGAGGCGGGGAATCAGAGGCGGGCAAACAGAGGCGGGGAATTAGATATGGGGAATCAGTGGTGGGGAATCAGAGGTGGTGAATCAGAGATGGGGAATCACAGGCGGGGAATCAGAGGTAGGGAATAGAACGCGGGGAATCAGAGGAAGGGAATCAGAGCTGGGGAATAAGAGGCGGGGAATCATAGTTGGGAATCAGAGGCGGGGAATCAGATATGGGGAAACAGAGGCGGGGAATCAGGGGCGGGGAAACAAAGGCGGGGAATCAGATATTGGGAATCGGATGTGGAGAATCAGAGGCGGGGAATCAGAGCTGGGGAATCAGAGGCGGGGAATCAGAGTTGGGGCATCAGAGGTGGGGAATTAGAAATGGGGAAACAGAGACGGGGAATCAGATGTGCGGAATCAGAGGCGGGGAATCAGAGGCAGGGAATCAGAATCAGAAGCGGGGAGTCAGAGGCCGGGAATCAGAGGCCTGGAATCAGATGCTGGGAATAAGAGGCCGGGAATCAGAGGTGGGGAATCAGAGTACGGGAATCAGAGATGGGGAGTCAGAGGCGGGTAATGAGATATGGAGAATCAGAGGCGGGGAATCAGAGGCGGGGAAACAGAGGTGGGGAGTCAGATATGGGGAATCAGAGGTGGCGAATCAAAGGCGGTGAATCAGAGATGGGGAATCAGAGGCGGGGAATCAGAGGCAGGGAATCAAACACGGGGAATCAGAGGCGGGGAATCAGAGCTGGGGAATCAGAGGCTGGGAATCAAAGTTGGGGAATCAGGGGCGGGGAATCAGAGGCGGGGAAACAGAGGCGGGGAATCAGATATGGGGAATCAGAGGCGGGGAATTAGAGTTGGGGAATCAGAGGCGGGGAATCAGAGGCGGGGAAACAGAGGCGGGGAATCAAACACGGGGACTCAGAGGTGGGGAATCAGAGGTTGGGAATCAGAGGCAGGGAATCAGAGGCGGGGAATCAGAGGCGGGGAATCAGAGGCAGGGAATCAGATGTGCGGAATCGGAGATGAGGAATCAGAGGAAGGGAATCAGAGGCGGGGAATCAGATGCGGGGAATCAGAGGCTGGGAATTAGATATGGGGAAACAGAGGCGGGGAATCAGAGGCGGGGAAACAGAGGCTGGGAATCAGATATGGGGAATCAGAGGTGGGGAATCAGAGGTTGGGAATCAGAGGCAGGGAATCAGAGGCTTGGAATCAGATGCAGTGAATCAGATGCGGGGAATCAGAGGCGGGGAATGAGAGCTGGGAATCACAGGCTGGGAATCAAAGTTGGGGAATCAGAGGCAGGGAATCAGATATGGGGAAACAGGGGCGGGGAATCAGAGGCGGGGAAACAGAGGCGGGGAATCAGATATGGGGAATCAGAGGCGGGGAATTAGCGTTGGGGAATCAGAGGCGGGGAATCAGAGGCGGGGATACAGAGGCGGGGAATCAGATATGGGGAATCAGAGGTGGCGAATCAAAGGCGGTGAATCAGAGATGGGGAATCAGAGCTGGGGAATCAGAGGCAGGGGATCAAACACGGGGAATCAGAGGCGGGGAATCAGAGCTGGGGAATCAGAGGCGGGGAATCAGAGTTGGGGAATCAGAGGCGGGGAATCAGAGCTGGGGAATCAGAGGTGGGGAATCAGAGTCGGGGAATCAGAGGCAGGGAATCGGATGTGCGGAATCAGAGATGGGGAATCAGAGGTGGGGAATCAGAGGCGGTGAATCTGAGATGGGGAATCAGAGGCGGGGAATCAGAGGCAGGTTATCAGACACGGGGATTCAGAGGCTGGGAATCAGACGGGGGGAATCAAAGGCGGGGAATGAAGCTGGGGAATCAGAGGCAGGGAATCAGAGTTGGGGATTCAGAGGCGGGGAATCAGATATGGGGAAACAGAGGCGGGGAATCAGAGGCGGGCAAACAGAGGCGGGGAATTAGATATGGGGAATCAGTGGTGGGGAATCAGAGGTGGTGAATCAGAGATGGGGAATCAGAGATGGGGAATCAGAGGTTGGGAATCAGAGGCAGGGAATCAGAGGCGGGGAATCAGAGGCGGGGAATGAGAGGCAGGGAATCAGATGTGCGGAATCGGAGATGGGGAATCAGAGGCAGGGAATCAGAGGCGGGGAATCAGAGGCAGGGAATCAGAGGCCGGGAATCAGATATGGGGAAACAGAAGTGGGGAATCAGAGGCGGGGAAACAGAGGCTGGGAATCAGGTATGGGGAATCAGAGGTGGGGAATCAGAGGCGGGGAATCAGAGCTGGGGAATCAGAGGTGGGGAATCAAAGTTGGGGAATCAGAGGCGGGGACTTAGATATGGGGAAACAGAGGCGGGGAATCAGAGACGGGGAAACAGAGGCGGGGATTCAGATATGGGGAATCAGAGGTGGGGAATCAGAGGCAGGGAATTAGATGTGCGGAATCAGAAATGGGGAATCAGAGGCAGGGAATCAGAATCAGAAGCAGGGAATCAGAGGCCGGGAATCAGAGGCCGGAATCAGATGCCGGGAATAAGAGGTCGGGAATCAGAGGTGGGGAATCAGAGTCCGGGAATCAGAGATGGGGAATCAGAGGCGGGGAATGAGATATGGGGAATCAGAGGCGCGGAATCAGAGGCGGGGAAACAGTGGCGAGGAATCAGATATGGGGAATCAGAGGTGGCGAATCAAAGGCGGTGAATCAGAGATGGGGAATCA
Source organism: Narcine bancroftii (assembly GCF_036971445.1). NCBI lineage: Eukaryota > Metazoa > Chordata > Chondrichthyes > Torpediniformes > Narcinidae > Narcine > Narcine bancroftii. The sequence goes on along the minus strand of NW_027211985.1, from coordinate 460,546 downwards.
GAGCTGGGGAATCAGAGGCAGGGGATCAAACACGGGGAATCAGAGGCGGGGAATCAGAGCTGGGGAATCAGAGGCGGGGAATCAGAGTTGGGGAATCAGAGGCGGGGAATCAGAGCTGGGGAATCAGAGGTGGGGAATCAGAGTCGGGGAATCAGAGGCAGGGAATCGGATGTGCGGAATCAGAGATGGGGAATCAGAGGTGGGGAATCAGAGGCGGTGAATCTGAGATGGGGAATCAGAGGCGGGGAATCAGAGGCAGGTTATCAGACACGGGGATTCAGAGGCTGGGAATCAGACGGGGGGAATCAAAGGCGGGGAATGAAGCTGGGGAATCAGAGGCAGGGAATCAGAGTTGGGGATTCAGAGGCGGGGAATCAGATATGGGGAAACAGAGGCGGGGAATCAGAGGCGGGCAAACAGAGGCGGGGAATTAGATATGGGGAATCAGTGGTGGGGAATCAGAGGTGGTGAATCAGAGATGGGGAATCACAGGCGGGGAATCAGAGGCAGGGAATTGAACGCGGGGAATCAGAGGAAGGGAATCAGAGCTGGGGAATAAGAGGCGGGGAATCATAGTTGGGAATCAGAGGCGGGGAAACAGATATGGGGAAACAGAGGCGGGGAATCAGGGGCGGGGAAACAAAGGCGGGGAATCAGATATTGGGAATCGGATGTGGAGAATCAGAGGCGGGGAATCAGAGCTGGGGAATCAGAGGCGGGGAATCAGAGTTGGGGCATCAGAGGTGGGGAATTAGATATGGGGAAACAGAGACGGGGAATCAGATGTGCGGAATCAGAGGCGGGGAATCAGAGGCAGGGAATCAGAATCAGAAGCGGGGAGTCAGAGGCCGGGAATCAGAGGCCTGGAATCAGATGCTGGGAATAAGAGGCCGGGAATCAGAGGTGGGGAATCAGAGTACGGGAATCAGAGATGGGGAGTCAGAGGCGGGTAATGAGATATGGAGAATCAGAGGCGGGGAATCAGAGGCGGGGAAACAGAGGTGGGGAATCAGATATGGGGAATCAGAGGTGGCGAATCAAAGGCGGTGAATCAGAGATGGGGAATCAGAGGCGGGGAATCAGAGGCAGGGAATCAAACACGGGGAATCAGAGGCGGGGAATCAGAGCTGGGGAATCAGAGGCTGGGAATCAAAGTTGGGGAATCAGAGGCAGGGAATCAGATATGGGGAAACAGGGGCGGGGAATCAGAGGCGGGGAAACATAGGCAGGGAATCAGATATGGGGAATCAGAGGCGGGGAATTAGAGTTGGGGAATCAGAGGCGGGGAATCAGAGGCGGGGAAACAGAGGCGGGTAATCAAACACGGGGAATCAGAGGTGGGGAATCAGAGGTTGGGAATCAGAGGCAGGGAATCAGAGGCGGGGAATCAGAGGCGGGGAATCAGAGGCAGGGAATCAGATGTGCGGAATCGGAGATGAGGAATCAGAGGCAGGGAATCAGAGGCGGGGAATCAGATGCAGGGAATCAGAGGCCGGGAATCAGATATGGGAAACAGAGGCGGGGAATCAGAGGCGGGGAAACAGAGGCTGGGAATCAGATATGGGGAATCAGAGGTGGGGAATCAGAGGTTGGGAATCAGAGGCAGGGAATCAGAGGCTTGGAATCAGATGCAGTGAATCAGATGCGGGGAATCAGAGGCGGGGAATGAGAGCTGGGGAATCAGAGGCTGGGAATCAAAGTTGGGGAATCAGAGGCAGGGAATCAGATATGGGGAAACAGGGGCGGGGAATCAGAGGCGGGGAAACAGAGGCGGGGAATCAGATATGGGGAATCAGAGGCGGGGAATTAGAGTTGGGGAATCAGAGGCGGGGAATCAGAGGCGGGGATACAGAGGCGAGGAATCAAACACGGGGAATCAGAGGTGGGGAATCAGAGGTTGGGAATCAGAGGCAGGGAATCAGAGGCGGGGAATCAGAGGCGGGGAATCAGAGGCAGCGAATCAGATGTGCGGAATCGGAGATGGGGAATCAGAGGCAGGGAATCAGAGGCGGGGAATCAGAGGCGGGGAACCAGAGGCCGGGAATCAGATATGGGGAAACAGAGGCGGGGAATCAGAGGCGGGGAAACAGATGCTGGGAATCAGATATGGGGAATCAGAGGTGGGGACTCAGAGGTTGGGAATCAGAGGCAGGGAATCAGAGGCTTGGAATCAGATGCAGGGAATCAGATGCAGGGAATCAGAGGCGGGGAATCAGAGCTGGGGAATCAGAGGTGGGGAATTAGAGTTGGGGAATCAGAGGCGGGGACTTAGATATTGGGAAACAGAGGCGGGGAATCAGAGGCGGGGAAACATAGGCGGGGAATCAAACACGGGGAATCAGAGGTGGGGAATCAGAGGTTGGAAATCAGAGGCAGGGAATCAGAGGCGGGGAATCAGAGGCGGGGAATCAGAGGCAGGGAATCAGATGTGCGGAATCGGAGATGTGGAATCAGAGGCAGGGAATCAGAGGCGGGGAATCAGAGGCGGGGTATGAGAGGCCGGGAATCAGATATGGGGAAACAGAGGCGGGGAATCAGAGGCGGGGAAACAGAGGCTGGGAATCAGATATGGGGAATTAGAGGTGGGGAATCAGAGGTTGGGAATCAGAGGCAGGGAATCAGAGGCTTGGAATCAGATGCAGGGAATCAGATGCGGGGAATCAGAGGCGGGGAATCAGAGCTGGGGAATCAGAGGCTGGGAATCAAAGTTGGGGAATCAGAGGCAGGGAATCAGATATGGGGAAACAGGGGCGGGGAATCAGAGGCGGGGAAACAGAGGCGGGAAATCAGATATGGGGAATCAGAGGCGGGGAATTAGAGTTGGGGAATCAGAGGCTGGGAATCAGAGGCGGGGAAACAGAGGCGAGGAATCAAACACTGGGAATCAGAGGTGGGGAATCAGAGGTTGGGAATCAGAGGCAGGGAATCACTGGCGGGGAATCAGAGGCGGGGAATGAGAGGCAGGGAATCAGATGTGCGGAATCGGAGATGGGGAATCAGAGGCAGGGAATCAGAAGCGGGGAATCAGAGGCGGGGAATCAGAGGCCGGGAATCAGATATGGGGAAACAGAGGCGGGGAATCAGAGGCGGGGAAACAGAGGCTGGGAATCAGATATGGGGAATCAGAGGTGGGGAATCAGAGGCGGGGAATCAGAGCTGGGGAATCAGAGGTGGGGAATCAAAGTTGGGGAATCAGAGGCGGGGACTTAGATATGGGGAAACAGAGGCGGGGAATCAGAGACGGGGAAACTGAGGCGGGGATTCAGATATGGGGAATCAGAGGTGGGGAATCAGAGGCAGGGAATTAGATGTGCGGAATCAGAAATGGGGAATCAGAGGCAGGGAATCAGAATCAGAAGCAGGGAATCTGAGGCCGGGAATCACAGGCCGGAATCAGATGCCGGGAATAAGAGGTCGGGAATCAGAGGTGGGGAATCAGAGTCCGGGAATCAGAGATGGGGAATCAGAGGCGGGGAATGAGATATGGGGAATCAGAGGCGGGGAATCAGAGGCGGGGAAACAGTGGCGAGGAATCAGATATGGGGAATCAGAGGTGGCGAATCAAAGGCGGTGAATCAGAGATGGGGAATCAGAGATGGGGAATCAGAGGCAGGGGATCAAACACGGGGAATCAGAGGCGGGGAATCAGAGCTGGGGAATCAGAGGCGGGGAATCAGAGTTGGGGAATCAGAGGCGGGGAATCAGAGCTGGGGAATCAGAGGTGGGGAATCAGAGTCGGGGAATCAGAGGCAGGGAATTGGATGTGCGGAATCAGAGATGGGGAATCAGAGGTGGGGAATCAGAGGCGGTGAATCTGAGATGGGGAATCAGAGGCGGGGAATCAGAGGCAGGTTATCAGACACGGGGATTCAGAGGCTGGGAATCAGACGGGGGGAATCAAAGGCGGGGAATGAAGCTGGGGAATCAGAGGCAGGGAATCAGAGTTGGGGATTCAGAGGCGGGGAATCAGATATGGGGAAACAGAGGCGGGGAATCAGAGGCGGGCAAACAGAGGTGGGGAATTAGATAGGGGGAATGAGTGGTGGGGAATCAGAGGTGGTGAATCAGAGATGGGGAATCACAGGCGGGGAATCAGAGGCAGGGAATAGAACGCGGGGAATCAGAGGCAGGGAATCAGAGCTGGGGAATAAGAGGCGGGGAATCATAGTTGGGAATCAGAGGCGGGGAATCAGATATGCGGAAACAGAGGCGGGGAATCAGGGGCTGGGAAACAGAGGCGGGGAATCAGATATGGGGAATCGGATGTGGGGAATCAGAGGCGGGGAATCAGAGCTGTGGAATCAGAGGCGGGGAATCAGAGTTGGGGCATCAGAGGTGGGGAATTAGATATGGGGAAACAGAGGCGGGGAATCAGAGGTGTGGAAACAGAGGCGGGGAATCAGATATGTTGAATCAGAGGTGGGGAATCAGAGGCAGGTAATCAGATGTGTGGAATCAGAGATGGGGAATCAGAGGCAGGGAATCAGAATCTGAAGCGGGGAGTCAGAGGCCGGGAATCAGAGGCCTGGAATCAGATGCTGGGAATAAGATGCCGGGAATCAGAGGTGGGGTATCAGAGTCCGGGAATCAGAGATGGGGAGTCAGAGGCGGGGAATGAGATATGGAGAATCAGAGGCGGGGAATCAGAGGCAGGGAATCAGAGGCGGGGAAACAGAGGTGGGGAATCAGATATGGGGAATCAGAGGTGGCGAATCAAAGGCGGTGAATCAGAGATGGGGAATCAGAGGCGGGGAATCAGAGGCAGGGAATCAAACACGGGGAATCAGAGGCGGGGAATCAGAGCTGGGGAATCAGAGGCTGGGAATCAATGTTGGGGAATCAGAGGCAGGGAATCAGATATGGGGAAACAGGGCTGGGGAATCAGAGGCGGGGAAACAGAGGCTGGGAATCAGATATGGGGAATCAGAGGTGGGGAATCAGAGGCGGGGAATCAGAGCTGGGGAATCAGAGGTGGGGAATCAAAGTTGGGGAATCAGAGGCGGGGACTTAGATATGGGGAAACAGAGGCAGGGAATCAGAGACGGGGAAACAGAGGCGGGGATTCAGATATGGGGAATCAGAGGTGGGGAATCAGAGGCAGGGAATTAGATGTGCGGAATCAGAAATGGGGAATCAGAGGCAGGGAATCAGAATCAGAAGCAGGGAATCAGAGGCCGGGAATCAGAGGCCGGAATCAGATGCCGGGAATAAGAGGTCAGGAATCAGAGGTGGGGAATCAGAGTCCGGGAATCAGAGATGGGGAATCAGAGGCGGGGAATGAGATATGGGGAATCAGAGGCGGGGAATCAGAGGCGGGGAAACAGTGGCGAGGAATCAGATATGGGGAATCAGAGGTGGCGAATCAAAGGCGGTGAATCAGAGATGGGGAATCAGAGCTGGGGAATCAGAGGCAGGGGATCAAACACGGGGAATCAGAGGCGGGGAATCACAGCTGGGGAATCAGAGGTGGGGAATCAGAGTCCGGGAATCAGAGATGGGGAATCAGAGGCGGGGAATGAGATATGGGGAATCAGAGGCGGGGAATCAGAGGCGGGGAAACAGTGGCGAGGAATCAGATATGGGGAATCAGAGGTGGCGAATCAAAGGCGGTGAATCAGAGATGGGGAATCAGAGCTGGGGAATCAGAGGCAGGGGATCAAACACGGGGAATCAGAGGCAGGGAATCACAGCTGGGGAATCAGAGCTGGGGAATCAGAGTTGGGGAATCAGAGGCGGGGAATCAGAGCTGGGGAATCAGAGGTGGGGAATCAGAGTCGGGGAATCAGAGGCAGGGAATCGGATGTGCGGAATCAGAGATGGGGAATCAGAGGTGGGGAATCAGAGGCGGTGAATCTGAGATGGGGAATCAGAGGCGGGGAATCAGAGGCAGGTTTTCAGACACGGGGATTCAGAGGCTGGGAATCAGACGGGGGGAATCAAAGGCGGGGAATGAAGCTGGGGAATCAGAGGCAGGGAATCAGTGTTGGGGATTCAAAGGCGGGGAATCAGATATGGGGAAACAGAGGCGGGGAATCAGAGGCGGGCAAACAGAGGCGGGGAATTAGATATGGGGAATCAGTGGTGGGGAATCAGAGGTGGTGAATCAGAGATGGGGAATCACAGGCGGGGAATCACAGGCAGGGAATAGAACGCGGGGAATCTGAGGCAGGGAATCAGAGCTGGGGAATAAGAGGCGGGGAATCATAGTTGGGAATCAGAGGCGGGGAATCAGATATGGGGAAACAGAGGCGGGGAATCAGGGGCGGGGAAACAGAGGCGGGGAATCAGATATGGGGAATCGGATGTGGGGAATCAGAGGCGGGGAATCAGAGCTGTGGAATCAGAGGCGGGGAATCAGAGTTGGGGCATCAGAGGTGGGGAATTAGATATGGGGAAACAGAGGCGGGGAATCAGAGGCGTGGAAACAGAGGCGGGGAATCAGATATGGGGAATCAGAGGTGGGGAATCAGAGGCAGGTAATCAGATGTGCGGAATCAGAGATGGGGAATCAGAGGCAGGGAATCAGAATCAGAAGCGGGGAGTCAGAGGACGGGAATCAGAGGCCTGGAATCAGATGCTGGGAATAAGAGGCCGGGAATCAGAGGTGGGGAATCAGAGTCCGGGAATCAGAGATGGGGAGTCAGAGGCGGGGAATGAGATATGGAGAATCAGAGGCGGGGAATCAGAGGCGGGGAAACAGAGGTGGGGAATCAGATATGGGGAATCAGAGGTGGCGAATCAAAGGCGGTGAATCAGAGATGGGGAATCAGAGGCGGGGAATCAGAGGCAGGGAATCAAACACGGGGAATCAGAGGCGGGGAATCAGAGCTGGGGAATCAGAGGCTGGGAATCAAAGTTGGGGAATCAGAGGCAGGGAATCAGACATGGGGAAACAGGGGCGGGGAATCAGAGGCGGGGAAACAGAGGCAGGGAATCAGATATGGGGAATCAGAGGCGGGGAATTAGAGTTGGGGAATCGGAGGCGGGGAATCAGAGGCGGGGAAACAGAGGAGGGGAATCAAACACGGGGAATCAGAGGTGGGGAATCAGAGGTTGGGAATCAGATGCAGGGAATCAGAGGCGGGGAATCAGAGGCGGGGAATCAGAGGCAGGGAATCAGATGTGCGGAATCGGAGATGGGGAATCAGAGGCAGGGAATCAGAGGCTGGGAATCAGAGGCAGGGAATCAGATGTGCGGAATCGGAGATGGGGAATCAGAGGCAGGGAATCAGAGCTGGGGAATCAGATATGGGGAATCATAGTTGGGAATCAGAGGCGGGGAATCAGATATGGGGAATCAGAGGCCGGGAATCAGAGGCAGGGAATCAAACACGGGGAATCAGAGGCGGGGAATCAGAGTTGGTGAATCAGAGGCGGGGAAGCAGAGGCAGGGAATCAGACGCGGGGATTCAGAGGCGGGGAATCAGGGGCAGGGAAACAGAGGCGGGGAATCAGATATGGGGAATCGGATGCAGGGAATCAGAGGCGGGGAATCAGAGCTGGGGAATCAGAGGCGGGGAATCAGAGTTGGGGCATCAGAGGTGGGGAATTAGATATGGGGAAACAGAGGCGGGGAATCAGAGGCGTGGAAACAGAGGCGGGGAATCAGATATGGGGAATCAGAGGTGGGGAATCAGAGGCAGGTAATCAGATGTGCGGAATCAGAGATGGGGAATCAGAGGCAGGGAATCAGAATCAGAAGCGGGGAGTCAGAGGCCGGGAATCAGAGGCCTGGAATCAGATGCTGGGAATAAGAGGCCGGGAATTAGAGGTGGGGAATCAGAGTCCGGGAATCAGAGATGGGGAGTCAGAGGCGGGGAATGAGATATGGAGAATCAGAGGCGGGGAATCAGAGGCGGGGAAACAGAGGTGGGGAATCAGATATGGGGAATCAGAGGTGGCGAATCAAAGGCGGTGAATCAGAGATGGTTAATCAGAGGCGGGGAGTCAGAGGCGGGGAATGAGATATGGAGAATCAGAGGCGGGGAATCAGAGGCAGGGAATCAGAGGCGGGGAAACAGAGGTGGGGAATCAGATATGGGGAATCAGAGGTGGCGAATCAAAGGCGGTGAATCAGAGATGGGGAATCAGAGGCGGGGAATCAGAGGCAGGGAATCAAACACGGGGAATCAGAGGCGGGGAATCAGAGCTGGGGAATCAGAGGCTGGGAATCAATGTTGGGGAATCAGAGGCAGGGAATCAGATATGGGGAAACAGGGCTGGGGAATCAGAGGCGGGGAAACAGAGGCTGGGAATCAGATATGGGGAATCAGAGGTGGGGAATCAGAGGCGGGGAATCAGAGCTGGGGAATCAGAGGTGGGGAATCAAAGTTGGGGACTCAGAGGCGGGGACTTAGATATGGGGAAACAGAGGCGGGGAATCAGAGACGGGGAAACAGAGGCGGGGATTCAGATATGGGGAATCAGAGGTGGGGAATCAGAGGCAGGGAATTAGATGTGCGGAATCAGAAATGGGGAATCAGAGGCAGGGAATCAGAATCAGAAGCAGGGAATCAGAGGCCGGGAATCAGAGGCCGGAATCAGATGCCGGGAATAAGAGGTCAGGAATCAGAGGTGGGGAATCAGAGTCCGAGAATCAGAGATGGGGAATCAGAGGCGGGGAATGAGATATGGGGAATCAGAGGCGGGGAATCAGAGGCGGGGAAACAGTGGCGAGGAATCAGATATGGGGAATCAGAGGTGGCGAATCAAAGGCGGTGAATCAGAGATGGGGAATCAGAGCTGGGGAATCAGAGGCAGGGGATCAAACACGGGGAATCAGAGGCGGGGAATCACAACTGGGGAATCAGAGGTGGGGAATCAGAGTCCGGGAATCAGAGATGGGGAATCAGAGGCGGGGAATGAGATATGGGGAATCAGAGGCGGGGAATCAGAGGCGGGGAAACAGTGGCGAGGAATCAGATATGGGGAATCAGAGGTGGCGAATCAAAGGCGGTGAATCAGAGATGGGGAATCAGAGCTGGGGAATCAGAGGCAGGGGATCAAACACGGGGAATCAGAGGCAGGGAATCACAGCTGGGGAATCAGAGCTGGGGAATCAGAGTTGGGGAATCAGAGGCGGGGAATCAGAGCTGGGGAATCAGAGGTGGGGAATCAGAGTCGGGGAATCAGAGGCAGGGAATCGGATGTGCGGAATCAGAGATGGGGAATCAGAGGTGGGGAATCAGAGGCGGTGAATCTGAGATGGGGAATCAGAGGCGGGGAATCAGAGGCAGGTTTTCAGACACGGGGATTCAGAGGCTGGGAATCAGACGGGGGGAATCAAAGGCGGGGAATGAAGCTGGGGAATCAGAGGCAGGGAATCAGTGTTGGGGATTCAAAGGCGGGGAATCAGATATGGGGAAACAGAGGCGGGGAATCAGAGGCGGGCAAACAGAGGCGGGGAATTAGATATGGGGAATCAGTGGTGGGGAATCAGAGGTGGTGAATCAGAGATGGGGAATCACAGGCGGGGAATCAGAGGCAGGGAATAGAACGCGGGGAATCTGAGGCAGGGAATCAGAGCTGGGGAATAAGAGGCGGGGAATCATAGTTGGGAATCAGAGGCGGGGAATCAGATATGGGGAAACAGAGGCGGGGAATCAGGGGCGGGGAAACAGAGGCGGGGAATCAGATATGGGGAATCGGATGTGGGGAATCAGAGGCGGGGAATCAGAGCTGTGGAATCAGAGGTGGGGAATCAGAGTTGGGGCATCAGAGGTGGGGAATTAGATATGGGGAAACAGAGGCGGGGAATCAGAGGCGTGGAAACAGAGGCGGGGAATCAGATATGGGGAATCAGAGGTGGGGAATCAGAGGCAGGTAATCAGATGTGCGGAATCAGAGATGGGGAATCAGAGGCAGGGAATCAGAATCAGAAGCGGGGAGTCAGAGGACGGGAATCAGAGGCCTGGAATCAGATGCTGGGAATAAGAGGCCGGGAATCAGAGGTGGGGAATCAGAGTCCGGGAATCAGAGATGGGGAGTCAGAGGCGGGGAATGAGATATGGAGAATCAGAGGCGGGGAATCAGAGGCGGGGAAACAGAGGTGGGGAATCAGATATGGGGAATCAGAGGTGGCGAATCAAAGGCGGTGAATCAGAGATGGGGAATCAGAGGCGGGGAATCAGAGGCAGGGAATCAAACACGGGGAATCAGAGGCGGGGAATCAGAGCTGGGGAATCAGAGGCTGGGAATCAAAGTTGGGGAATCAGAGGCAGGGAATCAGATATGGGGAAACAGGGGCGGGGAATCAGAGGCGGGGAAACAGAGGCAGGGAATCAGATATGGGGAATCAGAGGCGGGGAATTAGAGTTGGGGAATCGGAGGCGGGGAATCAGAGGCGGGGAAACAGAGGAGGGGAATCAAACACGGGGAATCAGAGGTGGGGAATCAGAGGTTGGGAATCAGATGCAGGGAATCAGAGGCGGGGAATCAGAGGCGGGGAATCAGAGGCAGGGAATCAGATGTGCGGAATCGGAGATGGGGAATCAGAGGCAGGGAATCAGAGGCTGGGAATCAGAGGCAGGGAATCAGATGTGCGGAATCGGAGATGGGGAATCAGAGGCAGGGAATCAGAGCTGGGGAATAAGAGGCGGGGAATCATAGTTGGGAATCAGAGGCGGGGAATCAGATATGGGGAATCAGAGGCCGGGAATCAGAGGCAGGGAATCAAACACGGGGAATCAGAGGCGGGGAATCAGAGTTGGGGAATCAGAGGCGGGGAAGCAGAGGCAGGGAATCAGACGCGGGGATTCAGAGGCGGGGAATCAGGGGCAGGGAAACAGAGGCGGGGAATCAGATATGGGGAATCGGATGCAGGGAATCAGAGGCGGGGAATCAGAGCTGGGGAATCAGAGGCGGGGAATCAGAGTTGGGGCATCAGAGGTGGGGAATTAGATATGGGGAAACAGAGGCGGGGAATCAGAGGCGTGGAAACAGAGGCGGGGAATCAGATATGGGGAATCAGAGGTGGGGAATCAGAGGCAGGTAATCAGATGTGCGGAATCAGAGATGGGGAATCAGAGGCAGGGAATCAGAATCAGAAGCGGGGAGTCAGAGGCCGGGAATCAGAGGCCTGGAATCAGATGCTGGGAATAAGAGGCCGGGAATCAGAGGTGGGGAATCAGAGTCCGGGAATCAGAGATGGGGAGTCAGAGGCGGGGAATGAGATATGGAGAATCAGAGGCGGGGAATCAGAGGCGGGGAAACAGAGGTGGGGAATCAGATATGGGGAATCAGAGGTGGCAAATCAAAGGCGGTGAATCAGAGATGGTTAATCAGAGGCGGGGAATCAGAGGCAGGGAATCAAACACGTGGAATCAGAGGCGGGGAATCAGAGCTGGGGAATCAGAGGCTGGGAATCAAAGTTGGGGAATCAGAGTCAGGGAATCAGATATGGGGAAACAGGGGCGGGTAATCAGAGGCGGGGAAACAGAGGCGGGGAATCAGATATGGGGAATCAGAGGCGGGGAATTAGAGTTGGGGAATCAGAGGCGGGGAATCAGTGGCGGGGAAACAGAGGCGGGGAATCAAACACGGGGAATCATAGGTGGGGAATCAGAGGTTGGAAATCAGAGGCAGGGAATCAGCGGCGGGGAATCAGAGGCGGGGAATCAGAGGCAGGGAATCAGATGTGCGGAATCGGAGATGGGGAATCAGAGGCAGGGAATCAGAGGCGGGGAATCAGAGGCGGGGAATCAGAGGCCGGGAATCAGATATGGGGAAACAGAGGCGGGGAATCAGAGGCGGGGAAACAGAGGCTGGGAATCAGATATGGGGAATCAGAGGTGGGGAATCAGAGGTTGGGAATCAGAGGCAGGGAATCAGAGGCTTGGAATCAGATGCAGGGAATCAGATGCGGGGAATCAGAGGCGGGGAATCAGAGCTGGGGAATCAGAGTCTGGGAATCAAAGTTGGGGAATCAGAGGCAGGGAATCAGATATGGGGAAACAGGGGCGGGGAATCAGAGGCGGGGAAACAGAGGCGGGGAATCAGATATGGGGAATCAGAGGCGGGGAATTAGGGTTGGGGAATCAGAGGCGGGGAATGAGAGGCGGGGAAACAGAGGCGGGGAATCAAACACGGGGAATCAGAGGTGGGGAATCAGAGGTTGGGAATCAGAGGCAGGGAATCAGAGGCGGGGAATCAGAGGCGGGGAATGAGAGGCAGGGAATCAGATGTGCGGAATCGGAGATGGGGAATCAGAGGCAGGGAATCAGAGGCGGGGAATCAGAGGCAGGGAATCAGAGGCCGGGAATCAGATATGGGGAAACAGAAGTGGGGAATCAGAGGCGGGGAAACAGAGGCTGGGAATCAGGTATGGGGAATCAGAGGTGGGGAATCAGAGGCGGGGAATCAGAGCTGGGGAATCAGAGGTGGGGAATCAAAGTTGGGGAATCAGAGGCGGGGACTTAGATATGGGGAAACAGAGGCGGGGAATCAGAGACGGGGAAACAGAGGCGGGGATTCAGATATGGGGAATCAGAGGTGGGGAATCAGAGGCAGGGAATTAGATGTGCGGAATCAGAAATGGGGAATCAGAGGCAGGGAATCAGAATCAGAAGCAGGGAATCAGAGGCCGGGAATCAGAGGCCGGAATCAGATGCCGGGATTAAGAGGTCGGGAATCAGAGGTGGGGAATCAGAGTCCGGGAATTAGAGATGGGGAATCAGAGGCGGGGAATGAGATATGGGGAATCAGAGGCGCGGAATCAGAGGCGGGGAAACAGTGGCGAGGAATCAGATATGGGGAATCAGAGGTGGCGAATCCAAGGCGGTGAATCAGAGCTGGGGAATCAGAGCTGGGGAATCAGAGGCAGGGGATCAAACACGGGGAATCAGAGGCGGGGAATCAGAGCTGGGGAATCAGAGGCGGGGAATCAGAGTTGGGGAATCAGAGGCGGGGAATCAGAGCTGGGGAATCAGAGGTGGGGAATCAGAGTCGGGGAATCAGAGGCAGGGAATCGGATGTGCGGAATCAGAGATGGGGAATCAGAGGTGGGGAATCAGAGGCGGTGAATCTGAGATGGGGAATCAGAGGCGGGGAATCAGAGGCAGGTTATCAGACACGGGGATTCAGAGGCTGGGAATCAGACGGGGGGAATCAAAGGCGGGGAATGAAGCTGGGGAATCAGAGGAAGGGAATCAGAGTTGGGGATTCAGAGGCGGGGAATCAGATATGGGGAAACAGAGGCGGGGAATCAGAGGCGGGCAAACAGAGGCGGGGAATTAGATATGGGGAATCAGTGGTGGGGAATCAGAGGTGGTGAATCAGAGATGGGGAATCACAGGCGGGGAATCAGAGGCAGGGAATAGAACGCGGGGAATCAGAGGAAGGGAATCAGAGCTGGGGAATAAGAGGCGGGGAATCATAGTTGGGAATCGGAGGCGGGGAATCAGATATGGGGAAACAGAGGCGGGGAATCAGGGGCGGGGAAACAAAGGCGGGGAATCAGATATTGGGAATCGGATGTGGAGAATCAGAGGCGGGGAATCAGAGCTGGGGAATCAGAGGCGGGGAATCAGAGTTGGGGCATCAGAGGTGGGGAATTAGATATGGGGAAACAGAGACGGGGAATCAGATGTGCGGAATCAGAGGCGGGGAATCAGAGGCAGGGAATCAGAATCAGAAGCGGGGAGTCAGAGGCCGGGAATCAGAGGCCTGGAATCAGATGCTGGGAATAAGAGGCCGGGAATCAGAGGTGGGGAATCAGAGTACGGGAATCAGAGATGGGGAGTCAGAGGCGGGTAATGAGATATGGAGAATCAGAGGCGGGGAATCAGAGGCGGGGAAACAGAGGTGGGGAGTCAGATATGGGGAATCAGAGGTGGCGAATCAAAGGCGGTGAATCAGAGATGGGGAATCAGAGGCGGGGAATCAGAGGCAGGGAATCAAACACGGGGAATCAGAGGCGGGGAATCAGAGCTGGGGAATCAGAGGCTGGGAATCAAAGTTGGGGAATCAGAGGCAGGGAATCAGATATGGGGAAACAGGGGCGGGGAATAAGAGGCGGGGAAACATAGGCAGGGAATCAGATATGGGGAATCAGAGGCGGGGAATTAGAGTTGGGGAATCAGAGGCGGGGAATCAGAGGCGGGGAAACAGAGGCGGGTAATCAAACACGGGGAATCAGAGGTGGGGAATCAGAGGTTGGGAATCAGAGGCAGGGAATCAGAGGCGGGGAATCAGAGGCGGGGAATCAGAGGCAGGGAATCAGATGTGCGGAATCGGAGATGAGGAATCAGAGGAAGGGAATCAGAGGGGGGGAATCAGATGCGGGGAATCAGAGGCCGGGAATCAGATATGGGGAAACAGAGGCGGGGAATCAGAGGCGGGGAAACAGAGGCTGGGAATCAGATATGGGGAATCAGAGGTGGGGAATCAGAGGTTGGGAATCAGAGGCAGGGAATCAGAGGCTTGGAATCAGATGCAGTGAATCAGATGCGGGGAATCAGAGGCGGGGAATGAGAGCTGGGGAATCAGAGGCTGGGAATCAAGGTTGGGGAATCAGAGGCAGGGAATCAGATATGGGGAAACAGGGGCGGGGAATCAGAGGCGGGGAAACAGAGGCGGGGAATCAGATATGGGGAATCAGAGGCGGGGAATTAGCGTTGGGGAATCAGAGGCGGGGAATCAGAGGCGGGGATACAGAGGCGGGGAATCAAACACGGGGAATCAGAGGTGGGGAATCAGAGGTTGGGAATCAGAGGCAGGGAATCAGAGGCGGGAAATCAGAGGCGGGGCATCAGAGGCAGCGAATCAGATGTGCGGAATCGGAGATGGGGAATCAAAGGCAGGGAATCAGAGGCGGGGAATCAGAGGCGGGGAACCAGAGGCCGGGAATCAGATATGGGGAAACAGAGGCGGGGAATCTGAGGCGGGGAAACAGATGCTGGGAATCAGATATGGGGAATCAGAGGTGGGGACTCAGAGGTTGGGAATCAGAGGCAGGGAATCAGAGGCTTGGAATCAGATGCAGGGAATCAGATGCAGGGAATCAGAGGCGGGGAATCAGAGCTGGGGAATCAGAGGTGGGGAATTAGAGTTGGGGAATCAGAGGCGGGGACTTAGATATTGGGAAACAGAGGCGGGGAATCAGAGGCGGGGAAACATAGGCGGGGAATCAAACATGGGGAATCAGAGGTGGGGAATCAGAGGTTGGAAATCAGAGGCAGGGAATCAGAGGCGGGGAATCAGAGGCGGGGAATCAGAGGCAGGGAATCAGATGTGCGGAATCGGAGATGGGGAATCAGAGGCAGTGAATCAGAGGCGGGGAATCAGAGGCGGGGTATCAGAGGCCGGGAATCAGATATGGGGAAACAGAGGCAGGGAATCAGAGGCGGGGAAACAGAGGCTGGGAATCAGATATGGGGAATTAGAGGTGGGGAATCAGAGGTTGGGAATCAGAGGCAGGGAATCAGAGGCTTGGAATCAGATGCAGGGAATCAGATGCGGGGAATCAGAGGCGGGGAATCAGAGCTGGGGAATCAGAGGCTGGGAATCAAGGTTGGGGAATCAGAGGCAGGGAATCAGATATGGGGAAACAGGGGCGGGGAATCAGAGGCGGGGAAACAGAGGCGGGGAATCAGATATGGGGAATCAGAGGCGGGGAATTAGAGTTGGGGAATCAGAGGCGGGGAATCAGAGGCGTGGAAACAGAGGCGGGGAATCAAACACTGGGAATCAGAGGTGGGGAATCAGAGGTTGGGAATCAGAGGCAGGGAATCAGTGGCGGGGAATCAGAGGCGGGGAATGAGAGGCAGGGAATCAGATGTGCGGAATCGGAGATGGGGAATCAGAGGCAGGGAATCAGAAGCGGGGAATCAGAGGCGGGGAATCAGAGGCCGGGAATCAGATATGGGGAAACAGAGGCGGGGAATCAGAGGCGGGGAAACAGAGGCTGGGAATCAGATATGGGGAATCAGAGGTGGGGAATCAGAGGCGGGGAATCAGAGCTGGGGAATCAGAGGTGGGGAATCAAAGTTGGGCAATCAGAGGCGGGGACTTAGATATGGGGAAACAGAGGCGGGGAATCAGAGACGGGGAAACAGAGGCGGGGATTCAGATATGGGGAATCAGAGGTGGGGAATCAGAGGCAGGGAATTAGATGTGCGGAATCAGAAATGGGGAATCAGAGGCAGGGAATCAGAATCAGAAGCAGGGAATCAGAGGCCGGGAATCACAGGCCGGAATCAGATGCCGGGAATAAGAGGTCGGGAATCAGAGGTGGGGAATCAGAGTCCGGGAATCAGAGATGGGGAATCAGAGGCGGGGAATGAGATATAGGGGAATCAGAGGCGGGGAATCAGAGGCGGGGAAACAGTGGCGAGGAATCAGATATGGGGAATCAGAGGTGGCGAATCAAAGGCGGTGAATCAGAGATGGGGAATCAGAGATGGGGAATCAGAGGCAGGGGATCAAACACGGGGAATCAGAGGCGGGGAATCAGAGCTGGGGAATCAGAGGCGGGGAATCAGAGTTGGGGAATCAGAGGCGGGGAATCAGAGCTGGGGAATCAGAGGTGGGGAATCAGAGTCGGGGAATCAGAGGCAGGGAATCGGATGTGCGGAATCAGAGATGGGTAATCAGAGGTGGGGAATCAGAGGCGGTGAATCTGAGATGGGGAATCAGAGGCGGGGAATCAGAGGCAGGTTATCAGACACGGGGATTCAGAGGCTGGGAATCAGACGGGGGGAATCAAAGGCGGGGAATGAAGCTGGGGAATCAGAGGCAGGGAATCAGAGTTGGGGATTCAGAGGCGGGGAATCAGATATGGGGAAACAGAGGCGGGGAATCAGAGGCGGGCAAACAGAGGTGGGGAATTAGATAGGGGGAATCAGTGGTGGGGAATCAGAGGTGGTGAATCAGAGATGGGGAATCACAGGCGGGGAATCAGAGGCAGGGAATAGAACGCGGGGAATCAGAGGCAGGGAATCAGAGCTGGGGAATAAGAGGCGGGGAATCATAGTTGGGAATCAGAGGCGGGGAATCAGATATGCGGAAACAGAGGCGGGGAATCAGGGGCTGGGAAACAGAGGCGGGGAATCAGATATGGGGAATCGGATGTGGGGAATCAGAGGCGGGGAATCAGAGCTGTGGAATCAGAGGCGGGGAATCAGAGTTGGGGCATCAGAGGTGGGGAATTAGATATGGGGAAACAGAGGCGGGGAATCAGAGTCAGGGAATCAGAGGCGGGGAATCAGATGCGGGGAATCAGAGGCCGGGAATCTGATATGGGGAAACAGAGGCGGGGAATCAGAGGCGGGGAAACAGAGGCTGGGAATCAGATATGGGGAATCAGAGGTGGGGAATCAGAGGTTGGGAATCAGAGGCAGGGAATCAGAGGCTTGGAATCAGATGCAGTGAATCAGATGCGGGGAATCAGAGGCGGGGAATGAGAGCTGGGGAATCAGAGGCTGGGAATCAAAGTTGGGGAATCAGAGGCAGGGAATCAGATATGGGGAAACAGGGGCGGGGAATCAGAGGCGGGGAAACAGAGGCGGGGAATCAGATATGGGGAATCAGAGGCGGGGAATTAGCGTTGGGGAATCAGAGGCGGGGAATCAGAGGCGGGGAAACATAGGCGGGGAATCAAACACGGGGAATCAGAGGTGGGGAATCAGAGGTTGGAAATCAGAGGCAGGGAATCAGAGGCGGGGAATCAGAGGCGGGGAATCAGAGGCAGGGAATCAGAAGTGCGGAATCGGAGATGGGGAATCAGAGGCAGGGAATCAGAGGCGGGGAATCAGAGGCGGGGTATCAGAGGCCGGGAATCAGATATGGGGAAACAGAGGCGGGGAATCAGAGGCGGGGAAACAGAGGCTGGGAATCAGATATGGGGAATTAGAGGTGGGGAATCAGAGGTTGGGAATCAGAGGCAGGGAATCAGAGGCTTGGAATCAGATGCAGGGAATCAGATGCAGGGAATCAGAGGCGGGGAATCAGAGCTGGGGAATCAGAGGCTGGGAATCAAAGTTGGGGAATCAGAGGCATGGAATCAGATATGGGGAAACAGGGGCGGGGAATCAGAGGCGGGGAAACAGAGGCGGGGAATCAGATATGGGGAATCAGAGGCGGGGAATTAGAGTTGGGGAATCAGAGGCGGGGAATCAGAGGCGGGGAAACAGAGGCGGGGAATCAAACACTGGGAATCAGAGGTGGGGAATCAGAGGTTGGGAATCACAGGCAGGGAATCAGTGGCGGGGAATCAGAGGCGGGGAATGAGAGGCAGGGAATCAGATGTGCGGAATCGGAGATGGGGAATCAGAGGCAGGGAATCAGAGGCGGGGAATCAGATGCGGGGAATCAGAGGCCGGGAATCAGATATGGGGAAACAGAGGCGGGGAATCAGAGGCGGGGAAACAGAGGCTGGGAATCAGATATGGGGAATCAGAGGTGGGGAATCAGAGGTTGGGAATCAGAGGCAGGGAATCAGAGGCTTGGAATCAGATGCAGTGAATCAGATGCGGGGAATCAGAGGCGGGGAATGAGAGCTGGGGAATCAGAGGCTGGGAATCAAAGTTGGGGAATCAGAGGCAGGGAATCAGATATGGGGAAACAGGGGCGGGGAATCAGAGGCGGGGAAACAGAGGCGGGGAATCAGATATGGGGAATCAGAGGCGGGGAATTAGCGTTGGGGAATCAGAGGCGGGGAATCAGAGGCGGGGATACAGAGGCGGGGAATCAAACACGGGGAATCAGAGGTGGGGAATCAGAGGTTGGGAATCAGAGGCAGGGAATCAGAGGCGGGAAATCAGAGGCGGGGCATCAGAGGCAGCGAATCAGATGTGCGGAATCGGAGATGGGGAATCAGAGGCACGGAATCAGAGGCGGGGAATCAGAGGCGGGGAACCAGAGGCCGGGAATCAGATATGGGGAAACAGAGGCGGGGAATCAGAGGCGGGGAAACAGATGCTGGGAATCAGATATGGGGAATCAGAGGTGGGGACTCAGAGGTTGGGAATCAGAGGCAGGGAATCAGAGGCTTGGAATCAGATGCAGGGAATCAGATGCAGGGAATCAGAGGCGGGGAATCAGAGGCGGGGAATCAGAGCTGGGGAATCAGAGGCTGGGAATCAAAGTTGGGGAATCAGAGGCAGGGAATCAGATATGGGGAAACAGGGGCGGGGAATCAGAGGCGGGGAAACAGAGGCGGGGAATCAGATATGGGGAATCAGAGGCGGGGAATTAGAGTTGGGGAATCAGAGGCGGGGAATCAGAGGCGGGGAAACAGAGGCGGGGAATCAAACACTGGGAATCAGAGGTGGGGAATCAGAGGTTGGGAATCAGAGGCAGGGAATCAGTGGCGGGGAATCAGAGGCGGGGAATGAGAGGCAGGGAATCAGATGTGCGGAATCGGAGATGGGGAATCAGAGGCAGGGAATCAGAAGCGGGGAATCAGAGGCGGGGAATCAGAGGCCGGGAATCAGATATGGGGAAACAGAGGCGGGGAATCAGAGGCGGGGAAACAGAGGCTGGGAATCAGATATGGGGAATCAGAGGTGGGGAATCAGAGGCGGGGAATCAGAGCTGGGGAATCAGAGGTGGGGAATCAAAGTTGGGGAATCAGAGGTGGGGACTTAGATATGGGGAAACAGAGGCGGGGAATCAGAGACGGGGAAACAGAGGCGGGGATTCAGATATGGGGAATCAGAGGTGGGGAATCAGAGGCAGGGAATTAGATGTGCGGAATCAGAAATGGGGAATCAGAGGCAGGGAATCAGAATCAGAAGCAGGGAATCAGAGGCCGGGAATCACAGGCCGGAATCAGATGCCGGGAATAAGAGGTCGGGAATCAGAGGTGGGGAATCAGAGTCCGGGAATCAGAGATGGGGAATCAGAGGCGGGGAATGAGATATGGGGAATCAGAGGCGGGGAATCAGAGGCGGGGAAACAGTGGCGAGGAATCAGATATGGGGAATCAGAGGTGGCGAATCAAAGGCGGTGAATCAGAGATGGGGAATCAGAGATGGGGAATCAGAGGCAGGGGATCAAACACGGGGAATCAGAGGCGGGGAATCAGAGCTGGGGAATCAGAGGCGGGGAATCAGAGTTGGGGAATCAGAGGCGGGGAATCAGAGCTGGGGAATCAGAGGTGGGGAATCAGAGTCGGGGAATCAGAGGCAGGGAATCGGATGTGCGGAATCAGAGATGGGGAATCAGAGGTGGGGAATCAGAGGCGGTGAATCTGAGATGGGGAATCAGAGGCGGGGAATCAGAGGCAGGTTATCAGACACGGGGATTCAGAGGCTGGGAATCAGACGGGGGGAATCAAAGGCGGGGAATGAAGCTGGGGAATCAGAGGCAGGGAATCAGAGTTGGGGATTCAGAGGCGGGGAATCAGATATGGGGAAACAGAGGCGGGGAATCAGAGGCGGGCAAACAGAGGTGGGGAATTAGATAGGGGGAATCAGTGGTGGGGAATCAGAGGTGGTGAATCAGAGATGGGGAATCACAGGCGGGGAATCAGAGGCAGGGAATAGAACGCGGGGAATCAGAGGCAGGGAATCAGAGCTGGGGAATAAGAGGCGGGGAATCATAGTTGGGAATCAGAGGCGGGGAATCAGATATGCGGAAACAGAGGCGGGGAATCAGGGGCTGGGAAACAGAGGCGGGGAATCAGATATGGGGAATCGGATGTGGGGAATCAGAGGCGGGGAATCAGAGCTGTGGAATCAGAGGCGGGGAATCAGAGTTGGGGCATCAGAGGTGGGGAATTAGATATGGGGAAACAGAGGCGGGGAATCAGAGTCAGGGAATCAGAGGCGGGGAATCAGATGCGGGGAATCAGAGGCCGGGAATCAGATATGGGGAAACAGAGGCGGGGAATCAGAGGCGGGGAAACAGAGGCTGGGAATCAGATATGGGGAATCAGAGGTGGGGAATCAGAGGTTGGGAATCAGAGGCAGGGAATCAGAGGCTTGGAATCAGATGCAGTGAATCAGATGCGGGGAATCAGAGGCGGGGAATGAGAGCTGGGGAATCAGAGGCTGGGAATCAAAGTTGGGGAATCAGAGGCAGGGAATCAGATATGGGGAAACAGGGGCGGGGAATCAGAGGCGGGGAAACAGAGGCGGGGAATCAGATATGGGGAATCAGAGGCGGGGAATTAGCGTTGGGGAATCAGAGGCGGGGAATCAGAGGCGGGGATACAGAGGCGGGGAATCAAACACGGGGAATCAGAGGTGGGGAATCAGAGGTTGGGAATCAGAGGCAGGGAATCAGAGGCGGGAAATCAGAGGCGGGGCATCAGAGGCAGCGAATCAGATGTGCGGAATCGGAGATGGGGAATCAGAGGCAGGGAATCAGAGGCGGGGAATCAGAGGCGGGGAACCAGAAGCCGGGAATCAGATATGGGGAAACAGAGGCGGGGAATCAGAGGCGGGGAAACAGATGCTGGGAATCAGATATGGGGAATCAGAGGTGGGGACTCAGAGGTTGGGAATCAGAGGCAGGGAATCAGAGGCTTGGAATCAGATGCAGGGAATCAGATGCAGGGAATCAGAGGCGGGGAATCAGAGCTGGGGAATCAGAGGTGGGGAATTAGAGTTGGGGAATCAGAGGCGGGGACTTAGATATTGGGAAACAGAGGCGGGGAATCAGAGGCGGGGAAACATAGGCGGGGAATCAAACACGGGGAATCAGAGGTGGGGAATCAGAGGTTGGAAATCAGAGGCAGGGAATCAGAGGCGGGGAATCAGAGGCGGGGAATCAGAGGCAGGGAATCAGATGTGCGGAATCAGAGATGGGGAATCAGAGGCAGGGAATCAGAGGCGGGGTATCAGAGGCGGGGTATCAGAGGCCGGGAATCAGATATGGGGAAACAGAGGCGGGGAATCAGAGGCGGGGAAACAGAGGCTGGGAATCAGATATGGGGAATTAGAGGTGGGGAATCAGAGGTTGGGAATCAGAGGCAGGGAATCAGAGGCTTGGAATCAGATGCAGGGAATCAGATGCGGGGAATCAGAGGCGGGGAATCAGAGCTGGGGAATCAGAGGCTGGGAATCAAAGTTGGGGAATCAGAGGCATGGAATCAGATATGGGGAAACAGGGGCGGGGAATCAGAGGCGGGGAAACAGAGGCGGGGAATCAGATATGGGGAATCAGAGGCGGGGAATTAGAGTTGGGGAATCAGAGGCGGGGAATCAGAGGCGGGGAAACAGAGGCGGGGAATCAAACACTGGGAATCAGAGGTGGGGAATCAGAGGTTGGGAATCAGAGGCAGGGAATCAGTGGCGGGGAATCAGAGGCGGGGAATGAGAGGCAGGGAATCAGATGTGCGGAATCGGAGATGGGGAATCAGAGGCAGGGAATCAGAAGCGGGGAATCAGAGGCGGGGAATCAGAGGCCGGGAATCAGATATGGGGAAACAGAGGCGGGGAATCAGAGGCGGGGAAACAGAGGCTGGGAATCAGATATGGGGAATCAGAGGTGTGGAATCAGAGGCGGGGAATCAGAGCTGGGGAATCAGAGGTGGGGAATCAAAGTTGGGGAATCAGAGGCGGGGACTTAGATATGGGGAAACAGAGGCGGGGAATCAGAGACGGGGAAACAGAGACGGGGATTCAGATATGGGGAATCAGAGGTGGGGAATCAGAGGCAGGGAATTAGATGTGCGGAATCAGAAATGGGGAATCAGAGGCAGGGAATCAGAATCAGAAGCAGGGAATCAGAGGCCGGGAATCACAGGCCGGAATCAGATGCCGGGAATAAGAGGTCGGGAATCAGTGGTTGGGAATCAGAGTCCGGGAATCAGAGATGGGGAATCAGAGGCGGGGAATGAGATATGGGGAATCAGAGGCGGGGAATCAGAGGCGGGGAAACAGTGGCGAGGAATCAGATATGGGGAATCAGAGGTGGCGAATCAAAGGCGGTGAATCAGAGATGGGGAATCAGAGATGGGGAATCAGAGGCAGGGGATCAAACACGGGGAATCAGAGGCGGGGAATCAGAGCTGGGGAATCAGAGGCGGGGAATCAGAGTTGGGGAATCAGAGGCGGGGAATCAGAGCTGGGGAATCAGAGGTGGGGAATCAGAGTCGGGGAATCAGAGGCAGGGAATCGGATGTGCGGAATCAGAGATGGGGAATCACAGGTGGGGAATCAGAGGCGGTGAATGTGAGATTGGGAATCAGAGGCGGGGAATCAGAGGCAGGTTATCAGACACGGGGATTCAGAGGCTGGGAATCAGACGGGGGGAATCAAAGGCGGGGAATGAAGCTGGGGAATCAGAGGCAGGGAATCAGAGTTGGGGATTCAGAGGCGGGGAATCAGATATGGGGAAACAGAGGCGGGGAATCAGAGGCGGGCAAACAGAGGTGGGGAATTAGATAGGGGGAATCAGTGGTGGGGAATCAGAGGTGGTGAATCAGAGATGGGGAATCACAGGCGGGGAATCAGAGGCAGGGAATAGAACGCGGGGAATCAGAGGCAGGGAATCAGAGCTGGGGAATAAGAGGCGGGGAATCATAGTTGGGAATCAGAGGCGGGGAATCAGATATGCGGAAACAGAGGCGGGGAATCAGGGGCTGGGAAACAGAGGCAGGGATTCAGATATGGGGAATCGGATGTGGGGAATCAGAGGCGGGGAATCAGAGCTGTGGAATCAGAGGCGGGGAATCAGAGTTGGGGCATCAGAGGTGGGGAATTAGATATGGGGAAACAGAGGCGGGGAATCAGAGGCGTGGAAACAGAGGCGGGGAATCAGATATGTTGAATCAGAGGTGGGGAATCAGAGGCAGGTAATCAGATGTGTGGAATCAGAGATGGGGAATCAGAGGCAGGGAATCAGAATCTGAAGCGGGGAGTCAGATGCCGGGAATCAGAGGCCTGGAATCAGAATCTGGGAATAAGATGCCGGGAATCAGAGGTGGGGTATCAGAGTCCGGGAATCAGAGATGGGGAGTCAGAGGCGGGGAATGAGATATGGAGAATCAGAGGCGGGGAATCAGAGGCGGGGAATCAGAGGCGGGGAAACAGAGGTGGGAATCAGATATGGGGAATCAGAGGTGGCGAATCAAAGGCGGTGAATCAGAGATGGGGAATCAGAGGCGGGGAATCAGAGGCAGGGAATCAAACACGGGGAATCAGAGGCGGGGAATCAGAGCTGGGGAATCAGAGGCTGGGAATCAATGTTGGGGAATCAGAGGCAGGGAATCAGATATGGGGAAACAGGGCTGGGGAATCAGAGGCGGGGAAACAGAGGCTGGGAATCAGATATGGGGAATCAGAGGTGGGGAATCAGAGGCGGGGAATCAGAGCTGGGGAATCAGAGGTGGGGAATCAAAGTTGGGGAATCAGAGGCGGGGACTTAGATATGGGGAAACAGAGGCGGGGAATCAGAGACGGGGAAACAGAGGCGGGGATTCAGATATGGGGAATCAGAGGTGGGGAATCAGAGGCAGGGAATTAGATGTGCGGAATCAGAAATGGGGAATCAGAGGCAGGGAATCAGAATCAGAAGCAGGGAATCAGAGGCCGGGAATCAGAGGCCGGAATCAGATGCCGGGAATAAGAGGTCAGGAATCAGAGGTGGGGAATCAGAGTCCGGGAATCAGAGATGGGGAATCAGAGGCGGGGAATGAGATATGGGGAATCAGAGGCGGGGAATCAGAGGCGGGGAAACAGTGGCGAGGAATCAGATATGGGGAATCAGAGGTGGCGAATCAAAGGCGGTGAATCAGAGATGGGGAATCAGAGCTGGGGAATCAGAGGCAGGGGATCAAACACGGGGAATCAGAGGCGGGGAATCACAGCTGGGGAATCAGAGGTGGGGAATCAGAGTCCGGGAATCAGAGATGGGGAATCAGAGGCGGGGAATGAGATATGGGGAATCAGAGGCGGGGAATCAGAGGCGGGGAAACAGTGGCGAGGAATCAGATATGGGGAATCGGATGTGGGGAATCAGAGGCGGGGAATCAGAGCTGTGGAATCAGAGGCGGGGAATCAGAGTTGGGGCATCAGAGGTGGGGAATTAGATATGGGGAAACAGAGGCGGGGAATCAGAGTCAGGGAATCAGAGGCGGGGAATCAGATGCGGGGAATCAGAGGCCGGGAATCAGATATGGGGAAACAGAGGCGGGGAATCAGAGGCGGGGAAACAGAGGCTGGGAATCAGATATGGGGAATCAGAGGTGGGGAATCAGAGGTTGGGAATCAGAGGCAGGGAATCAGAGGCTTGGAATCAGATGCAGTGAATCAGATGCGGGGAATCAGAGGCGGGGAATGAGAGCTGGGGAATCAGAGGCTGGGAATCAAAGTTGGGGAATCAGAGGCAGGGAATCAGATATGGGGAAACAGGGGCGGGGAATCAGAGGCGGGGAAACAGAGGCGGGGAATCAGATATGGGGAATCAGAGGCGGGGAATTAGCGTTGGGGAATCAGAGGCGGGGAATCAGAGGCGGGGATACAGAGGCGGGGAATCAAACACGGGGAATCAGAGGTGGGGAATCAGAGGTTGGGAATCAGAGGCAGGGAATCAGAGGCGGGAAATCAGAGGCGGGGCATCAGAGGCAGCGAATCAGATGTGCGGAATCGGAGATGGGGAATCAGAGGCAGGGAATCAGAGGCGGGGAATCAGAGGCGGGGAACCAGAGGCCGGGAATCAGATATGGGGAAACAGAGGCGGGGAATCAGAGGCGGGGAAACAGATGCTGGGAATCAGATATGGGGAATCAGAGGTGGGGACTCAGAGGTTGGGAATCAGAGGCAGGGAATCAGAGGCTTGGAATCAGATGCAGGGAATCAGATGCAGGGAATCAGAGGCGGGGAATAAGAGCTGGGGAATCAGAGGTGGGGAATTAGAGTTGGGGAATCAGAGGCGGGGACTTAGATATTGGGAAACAGAGGCGGGGAATCAGAGGCGGGGAAACATAGGCGGGGAATCAAACACGGGGAATCAGAGGTGGGGAATCAGAGGTTGGAAATCAGAGGCAGGGAATCAGAGGCGGGGAATCAGAGGCGGGGAATCAGAGGCAGGGAATCAGATGTGCGGAATCGGAGATGGGGAATCAGAGGCAGGGAATCAGAGGCGGGGAATCAGAGGCGGGGTATCAGAGGCCGGGAATCAGATATGGGGAAACAGAGGCGGGGAATCAGAGGCGGGGAAACAGAGGCTGGGAATCAGATATGGGGAATTAGAGGTGGGGAATCAGAGGTTGGGAATCAGAGGCAGGGAATCAGAGGCTTGGAATCAGATGCAAGGAATCAGATGCGGGGAATCAGAGGCGGGGAATCAGAGCTGGGGAATCAGAGGCTGGGAATCAAAGTTGGGGAATCAGAGGCATGGAATCAGATATGGGGAAACAGGGGCGGGGAATCAGAGGCGGGGAAACAGAGGCGGGGAATCAGATATGGGGAATCAGAGGCGGGGAATTAGAGTTGGGGAATCAGAGGCGGGGAATCAGAGGCGGGGAAACAGAGGCGGGGAATCAAACACTGGGAATCAGAGGTGGGGAATCAGAGGTTGGGAATCAGAGGCAGGGAATCAGTGGCGGGGAATCAGAGGCGGGGAATGAGAGGCAGGGAATCAGATGTGCGGAATCGGAGATGGGGAATCAGAGGCAGGGAATCAGAAGCGGGGAATCAGAGGCGGGGAATCAGAGGCCGGGAATCAGATATGGGGAAACAGAGGCGGGGAATCAGAGGCGGGGAAACAGAGGCTGGGAATCAGATATGGGGAATCAGAGGTGTGGAATCAGAGGCGGGGAATCAGAGCTGGGGAATCAGAGGTGGGGAATCAAAGTTGGGGAATCAGAGGCGGGGACTTAGATATGGGGAAACAGAGGCGGGGAATCAGAGACGGGGAAACAGAGGCGGGGATTCAGATATGGGGAATCAGAGGTGGGGAATCAGAGGCAGGGAATTAGATGTGCGGAATCAGAAATGGGGAATCAGAGGCAGGGAATCAGAATCAGAAGCAGGGAATCAGAGGCCGGGAAT
This sequence comes from Narcine bancroftii, assembly GCF_036971445.1. Taxonomy (NCBI): domain Eukaryota; kingdom Metazoa; phylum Chordata; class Chondrichthyes; order Torpediniformes; family Narcinidae; genus Narcine; species Narcine bancroftii. The sequence goes on along the minus strand of NW_027211985.1, from coordinate 433,607 downwards.
CACAGGCCGGAATCAGATGCCGGGAATAAGAGGTCGGGAATCAGAGGTGGGGAATCAGAGTCCGGGAATCAGAGATGGGGAATCAGAGGCGGGGAATGAGATATGGGGAATCAGAGGCGGGGAATCAGAGGCGGGGAAACAGTGGCGAGGAATCAGATATGGGGAATCAGAGGTGGCGAATCAAAGGCGGTGAATCAGAGATGGGGAATCAGAGATGGGGAATCAGAGGCAGGGGATCAAACACGGGGAATCAGAGGCGGGGAATCAGAGCTGGGGAATCAGAGGCGGGGAATCAGAGTTGGGGAATCAGAGGCGGGGAATCAGAGCTGGGGAATCAGAGGTGGGGAATCAGAGTCGGGGAATCAGAGGCAGGGAATCGGATGTGCGGAATCAGAGATGGGGTATCACAGGTGGGGAATCAGAGGCGGTGAATCTGAGATGGGGAATCAGAGGTGAGGAATCAGAGGCAGGTTATCAGACACGGGGATTCAGAGGCTGGGAATCAGACGGGGGAATCAAAGGCGGGGAATGAAGCTGGGGAATCAGAGGCAGGGAATCAGAGTTGGGGATTCAGAGGCGGGGAATCAGATATGGGGAAACAGAGGCGGGGAATCAGAGGCGGGCAAACAGAGGTGGGGAATTAGATAGGGGGAATCAGTGGTGGGGATTCAGAGGTGGTGAATCAGAGATGGGGAATCACAGGCGGGGAATCAGAGGCAGGGAATAGAACGCGGGGAATCAGAGGCAGGGAATCAGAGCTGGGGAATAAGAGGCGGGGAATCATAGTTGGGAATCAGAGGCGGGGAATCAGATATGCGGAAAAAGAGGCGGGGAATCAGGGGCTGGGAAACAGAGGCGGGGAATCAGATATGGGGAATCGGATGTGGGGAATCAGAGGCGGGGAATCAGAGCTGTGGAATCAGAGGCGGGGAATCAGAGTTGGGGCATCAGAGGTGGGGAATTAGATATGGGGAAACAGAGGCGGGGAATCAGAGGCGTGGAAACAGAGGCGGGGAATGAGATATGTTGAATCAGAGGTGGGGAATCAGAGGCAGGTAATCAGATGTGTGGAATCAGAGATGGGGAATCAGAGGCAGGGAATCAGAATCTGAAGCGGGGAGTCAGAGGCCGGGAATCAGAGGCCTGGAATCAGATGCTGGGAATAAGATGCCGGGAATCAGAGGTGGGGTATCAGAGTCCGGGAATCAGAGATGGGGAGTCAGAGGCGGGGAATGAGATATGGAGAATCAGAGGCGGGGAATCAGAGGCGGGGAATCAGAGGCGGGGAAACAGAGGTGGGGAATCAGATATGGGGAATCAGAGGTGGCGAATCAAAGGCGGTGAATCAGAGATGGGGAATCAGAGGCGGGGAATCAGAGGCAGGGAATCAAACACAGGGAATCAGAGGCGGGGAATCAGAGCTGGGGAATCAGAGGCTGGGAATCAATGTTGGGGAATCAGAGGCAGGGAATCAGATATGGGGAAACAGGGCTGGGGAATCAGAGGCGGGGAAACAGAGGCTGGGAATCAGATATGGGGAATCAGAGGTGGGGAATCAGAGGCGGGGAATCAGAGCTGGGGAATCAGAGGTGGGGAATCAAAGTTGGGGAATCAGAGGCGGGGACTTAGATATGGGGAAACAGAGGCGGGGAATCAGAGACGGGGAAACAGAGGCGGGGATTCAGATATGGGGAATCAGAGGTGGGGAATCAGAGGCAGGGAATTAGATGTGCGGAATCAGAAATGGGGAATCAGAGGCAGGGAATCAGAACCAGAAGCAGGGAATCAGAGGCCGGGAATCAGAGGCCGGAATCAGATGCCGGGAATAAGAGGTCAGGAATCAGAGGTGGGGAATCAGAGTCCGGGAATCAGAGATGGGGAATCAGAGGCGGGGAATGAGATATGGGGAATCAGAGGCGGGGAATCAGAGGCGGGGAAACAGTGGCGAGGAATCAGATATGGGGAATCAGAGGTGGCGAATCAAAGGCGGTGAATCAGAGATGGGGAATCAGAGCTGGGGAATCAGAGGCAGGGGATCAAACACGGGGAATCAGAGGCGGGGAATCACAGCTGGGGAATCAGAGGTGGGGAATCAGAGTCCGGGAATCAGAGATGGGGAATCAGAGGCGGGGAATGAGATATGGGGAATCAGAGGCGGGGAATCAGAGGCGGGGAAACAGTGGCGAGGAATCAGATATGGGGAATCAGAGGTGGCGAATCAAAGGCGGTGAATCAGAGATGGGGAATCAGAGCTTGGGAATCAGAGGCAGGGGATCAAACACGGGGAATCAGAGGCAGGGAATCACAGCTGGGGAATCAGAGCTGGGGAATCAGAGTTGGGGAATCAGAGGCGGGGAATCAGAGCTGGGGAATCAGAGGTGGGGAATCAGAGTCGGGGAATCAGAGGCAGGGAATCGGATGTGCGGAATCAGAGATGGGGAATCAGAGGTGGGGAATCAGAGGCGGTGAATCTGAGATGGGGAATCAGAGGCGGGGAATCAGAGGCAGGTTTTCAGACACGGGGATTCAGAGGCTGGGAATCAGACGGGGGGAATCAAAGGCGGGGAATGAAGCTGGGGAATCAGAGGCAGGGAATCAGTGTTGGGGATTCAAAGGCGGGGAATCAGATATGGGGAAACAGAGGCGGGGAATCAGAGGCGGGCAAACAGAGGCGGGGAATTAGATATGGGGAATCAGTGGTGGGGAATCAGAGGTGGTGAATCAGAGATGGGGAATCACAGGCGGGGAATCAGAGGCAGGGAATAGAACGCGGGGAATCTGAGGCAGGGAATCAGAGCTGGGGAATAAGAGGCGGGGAATCATAGTTGGGAATCAGAGGCGGGGAATCAGATATGGGGAAACAGAGGCGGGGAATCAGGGGCGGGGAAACAGAGGCGGGGAATCAGATATGGGGAATCGGATGTGGGGAATCAGAGGCGGGGAATCAGAGCTGTGGAATCAGAGGCGGGGGATCAGAGTTGGGGCATCAGAGGTGGGGAATTAGATATGGGGAAACAGAGGCGGGGAATCAGAGGCGTGGAAACAGAGGCGGGGAATCAGATATGGGGAATCAGAGGTGGGGAATCAGAGGCAAGTAATCAGATGTGCGGAATCAGAGATGGGGAATCAGAGGCAGGGAATCAGAATCAGAAGCGGGGAGTCAGAGGACGGGAATCAGAGGCCTGGAATCAGATGCTGTGAATAAGAGGCCGGGAATCAGAGGTGGGGAATCAGAGTCCGGGAATCAGAGATGGGGAGTCAGAGGCGGGGAAACAGAGGTGGGGAATCAGAGATGGGGAATCAGAGGCGGGGAATCAGAGGCAGGGAATCAAACACGGGGAATCAGAGGCGGGGAATCAGAGCTGGGGAATCAGAGGCTGGGAATCAAAGTTGGGGAATCAGAGGCAGGGAATCAGATATGGGGAAACAGGGGCGGGGAATCAGAGGCGGGGAAACAGAGGCAGGGAATCAGATATGGGGAATCAGAGGCGGGGAATTAGAGTTGGGGAATCAGAGGCGGGGAATCAGAGGCGGGGAAAAAGAGGCGGGGAATCAAACACGGGGAATCAGAGGTGGGGAATCAGAGGTTGGGAATCAGATGCAGGGAATCAGAGGCGGGGAATCAGAGGCGGGGAATCAGAGGCAGGGAATCAGATGTGCGGAATCGGAGATGGGGAATCAGAGGCAGGGAATCAGAGGCTGGGAATCAGAGGCGGGGAACCAGAGGCCGGGAATCAGATATGGGGAAACAGAGGCGGGGAATCAGAGGCGGGGAAACAGAGGCTGGGAATCAGATATGGGGAATCTGCGGTGGGGAATCAGAGGTTGGGAATCAGAGGCAGGGAATAAGAGGCTTGGAATCAGATGCAGGGAATCAGATGCGGGGAATCAGAGGCGGGGAATCAGAGCTGGGGAATCAGAGGTGGGGAATTAGAGTTGGGGAATCAGAGGCGGGGACTTAGATATTGGGAAACAGAGGCGGGGAATCAGAGGCGGGGAAACAGAAGCGGGGAATCAGATATGGGGAATCATAGATGGGGAATCAGAGGCAGGGAATCAGATGTGCGGAATCAGAGATGGGGAATCAAAGGCAGGGAATCAGAATCAGTAGCAGGGAATCAGAGGTGGGGAATCAGAGTCCGGGAATCAGAGATGGGGATTCAGAGGCGGGGAATGAGATATGGGGAATCAGAGGCGGGGAATCAGAGGCGGGGAATCAGAGGCGGGGAAACAGAGGCGGGGAATCAGATATGGTGAATCAGAGGTGGCGAATCAAAGGCGGTGAATCAGAGATGGGGAATCAGAGGCCGGGAATCAGAGGCAGGGAATCAAACACGGGGAATCAGAGGCGTGGAATCATAGCTGGCGAATCAGAGGCGGGGAATCAGAGGTGGGGAATCAGAGGCGGGGAATCAGATATTGGGAATCAGAGGTGGGGAATCAGAGGCGGGGAAACAGAGGCGGGGAATCTGATATGGGGTATCAGAGGTGGGGAATCAGAGGTTGTGAATCAGAGATGGGGAATCAGAGGCGGGGAATCAGAGGCCGGTAATCAGACGCGGGGAATCAGAGGCGGGGAATCAGAGCTGGGAAATTAGAGGCAGGGAATCAGAGTTGGGGATTCAGAGGCGGGGAATCAGATATGGGGAAACAGAGGCGGGGAATCAGATGCGGGCAAATAGAGGCGGGGATCAGATATGGGGAAACAGAGGCGGGGAATCAGAGGCGGGGAAACAGAGGCGGGGAATCAGATATGGGGAATCAGAGGTGGGGAATCAGAGGTTGGGAATCAGAGGCTGGGAATCAGAGGCTGGGAATCAGATGCATGGAATCAGATGCGGGGAATCAGAGGCGGGGAATCAGAGCTGGGGAATCAGAGGTGGGGAATCAAAGTGGGAGAATCAGAGGCGGGGACTTAGATATGGGGAAACAGAGGCGGGGAATCAGAGGCGGGGAAACAGAGGCGGGGAATCAGATATGGGGAATCAGAGGTGGGGAATTAGAGGCAGGGAATTAGATTTGCGGAATCAGAGATGGGGAATCAGAAGCAGGGAATCAGAGGCCGGGAATCAGAGGCCGGAATCAGATGCCGGGAATAAGAGGCCGGGAATCAGAGGTGGGGAATCAGAGTCCGGGAATCAGAGATGGGGAATCAGAGGCGGGGAATGAGATATGGGGAATCAGAGGCGGGGAATCAGAGGCGGGGAAACAGAGGCGAGCAATCAGATATGGGGAATCAGAGGTGGCGAATCAAAGGCGGTGAATCAGAGATGAGGAATCAGAGGCGGGGAATCAGAGGCAGGGAATCAAACACGGGGAATCAGAGGCGGGGAATCAGAGCTGGGGAATCAGAGGCGGGGAATCAGAGTTGGAGAATCAGAGGCGGGGAATCAGAGCTGCGGAATCAGAGGTGGGGATCAGAGTCGGGGAATCAGAAGCAGGGAATCAGATGTGCGGAATCAGAGATGGGGAATCAGAGGTGGGGAATCAGAGGCTGTGAATCAGAGATGGGGAATCAGAGGCGGGGAATCAGAGGCAAGAAATCAGACACGGGGTTTCAGAGGCTGGGAATCAGATGGGGGAATCAAAGGCGGGGAATCAGAGCTGGGGAATCAGAGGCAGGGAATCAGAGTTGGGGATTCAGAGGCGGGGAATCAGATATGGGGAAACAGAGGCGGGGAATCAGAGTCGGGCAAACAGAGGCGGGGAATTAGATATGGGGAATCAGAGGTGGGGAATCAGAGGTGGTGAATCAGAGATGGGGAATCACAGGCGGGGAATCAGAGGCAGGGAATAGAACACGGGGAATCAGAGGCAGGGAATCAGAGTTGGGGCATCAGAGGTTGGGAATTAGATATGGGGAAACAGAGGCGGGGAATCAGAGGCGGGGAAACAGAGGCGGGAAATCAGATATGGGGATTCAGAGGTGGGGAATCAGCGGCAGGGAATCAGATGTGCGGAATCAGAGATGGGGAATCAGAGGCAGGGAATCAGAATCAGAAGCAGGGAATCAGAGGCCAGGAATCAGAGGCCGGAATCAGATGCCGGGAATAAGAGGTCGGGAATCAGAGGTGGGGAATCAGAGTCCGGGAATCAGAGATGGGGAATCAGAGGCGGGGAATAAGATATGGGGAATCAGAGGCGGGGAATCAGAGGCGGGGAAACAGTGGCGAGGAATCAGATATGGGGAATCAGAGGTGGCGAATCAAAGGCGGTGAATCAGAGATGGGGAATCAGAGCTGGGGAATCAGAGGCAGGGGATCAAACAAGGGGAATCAGAGGCGGGGAATCACAGCTGGGGAATCAGAGGTGGGGAATCAGAGTTGGGGAATCAGAGGCGGGGAATCAGAGCTAGGGAATCAGAGGTGGGGAATCAGAGTCGGGGAATCAGAGGCAGGGAATCGGATGTGCGGAATCAGAGATGGGGAATCAGAGGTGGGGAATCAGAGGCGGTGAATCTGAGATGGGGAATCAGAGGCGGGGAATCAGAGGCAGGTTTTCAGACACGGGGATTCAGAGGCTGGGAATCAGACGGGGGGAATCAAAGGCGGGGAATGAAGCTGGGGAATCAGAGGCAGGGAATCAGAGTTGGGGATTCAGAGGCGGGGAATCAGATATGGGGAAACAGAGGCGGGGAATCAGAGGCGGGCAAACAGAGGCGGGGAATTAGATATGGGGAATCAGTGGTGGGGAATCAGAGGTGGTGAATCAGAGATGGGGAATCAAAGGCGGGGAATCAGAGGTGGTGAATCAGAGATGGGGAATCACAGGCGGGGAATCAGAGGCAGGGAATAGAACGCGGGGAATCAGAGGCAGGGAATCAGAGCTGGGGAATAAGAGGCGGGGAATCATAGTTGGGAATCAGAGGCGGGGAATCAGATATGGGGAAACAGAGGCGGGGAATCAGGGGCGGGGAAATAGAGGCGGGGAATCAGATATGGGGAATCGGATGTGGGGAATCAGAGGCGGGGAATCAGAGCTGTGGAATCAGAGGCGGGGAATCAGAGTTGGGGCATCAGAGGTGGGGAATTAGATATGGGGAAACAGAGGCGGGGAATCAGAGGCGTAGAAACAGAGGCGGGGAATCAGTAATGGGGAATCAGAGGTGGGGAATCAGAGGCAGGTAATCAGATGTGCGGAATCAGAGATGGGGAATCAGAGGCAGGGAATCAGAATCAGAAGCGGGGAGTCAGAGGACGGGAATCAGAGGCCTGGAATCAGATGCTGGGAATAAGAGGCCGGGAATCAGAGGTGGGGAATCAGAGTCCGGGAATCAGAGATGGGGAGTCAGAGGCGGGGAATGAGATATGGAGAATCAGAGACGGGGAATCAGAGGCGGGGAAACAGAGGTGGGGAATCAGATATGGGGAATCAGAGGTGGCGAATCAAAGGCGGTGAATCAGAGATGGGGAATCAGAGGCGGGGAATCAGAGGCAGGGAATCAAACACGGGGAATCAGAGGCGGGGAATCAGAGCTGGGGAATCAGAGGCTGGGAATCAAAGTTGGGGAATCAGAGGCAGGGAATCAGATATGGGGAAACAGGGGCGGTGAATCAGAGGCGGGGAAACAGAGGCAGGGAATCAGATATGGGGAATCAGAGGCGGGGAATTAGAGTTGGGGAATCAGAGGCGGGGATTCAGAGGCGGGGAAACAGAGGCGGGGAATCAAACACGGGGAATCAGAGGTGGGGAATCAGAGGTTGGGAATCAGATGCAGGGAATCAGAGGCGGGGAATCAGAGGCGGGGAATCAGAGGCAGGGAATCAGATGTGCGGAATCGGAGATGGGGAATCAGAGGCAGGGAATCAGAGGCGGGGAATCAGAGGCGGGGAATCAGAGGCCGGGAATCAGATATGGGGAAACAGAGGCGGGGAAACAGAGGCTGGGGATCAGATATGGGGAATCAGAGGTGGGGAATCAGAGGTTGGGAATCAGAGGCAGGGAATCAGAGGCTTGGAATCAGATGCAGGGAATCAGATGCGGGGAATCAGAGGCGGGGAATCAGAGCTGGGGAATCAGATGCTGGGAATCAAAGTTGGGGAATCAGAGGCAGGGAATCAGATATGGGGAAACAGGGGTGGGGAATCAGAGGCGGGGAAACAGAGGCGGGGAATCAGATATGGGGAATCAGAGGCGGGGAATTAGAGTTGGGGAATCAGAGGCGGGGAATCAGAGGCGGGGAAACAGAGGCGGGGAATCAAACACGGGGAATCAGAGGTGGGGAATCAGAGGTTGGGAATCAGAGGCAGGGAATCAGAGGCGGGGAATCAGAGGCGGGGAATCAGAGGCAGGGAATCAGATGTGCGGAATCGGAGATGGGGAATCAGAGGCAGGGAATCAGAGGCGGGGAATCAGAGGCGGGGAACCAGAGGCCGGGAATCAGATATGGGGAAACAGAGGCGGGGAATCAGAGGCGGGGAAACAGAGGCTGGGAATCAGATATGGGGAATCAGAGGTGGGGAATCAGAGGTTGGGAATCAGAGGCAGGGAATAAGAGGCTTGGAATCAGATGCAGGGAATCAGATGCGGGGAATCAGAGGCGTGGAATCAGAGCTGGGGAATCAGAGGTGGGGAATTAGAGTTTTGGAATCAGAGGCGGGGACTTAGATATTGGGAAACAGAGGCGGGGAATCAGAAGCGGGGAAACAGAAGCGGGGAATCAGATATGGGGAATCAGAGATGGGGAATCAGAGGCAGGGAATCATTTGTGCGGAATCAGAGATGGGGAATCAAAGGCAGGGTATCAGAATCAGTAGCAGGGAATCAGAGGTGGGGAATCAGAGTCCGGGAATCAGAGATGGGGATTCAGAGGCGGGGAATGAGATATGGGGAATCAGAGGTGGCGAATCAAAGGCGGTGAATCAGAGATGGGGAATCAGAGGCCTGGAATCAGAGGCAGGGAATCAAACACGGGGAATCAGAGGCGGGGAATCATAGCTGGCGAATCAGAGGCGGGGAATCAGAGGTGGGGAATCAGAGGCGGGGAATCAGATATTGGGAATCAGAGGTGGGGAATCAGAGGCGGGGAAACAGAGGCGGGGAATCAGATATGGGGTATCAGAGGTGGGGAATCAGAGGTTGTGAATCAGAGATGGGGAATCAGAGGCGGGGAATCAGAGGCCGGTAATCAGACGCGGGGAATCAGAGGCGGGGAATCAGAGCTGGGAAATTAGAGGCAGGGAATCAGAGTTGGGGATTCAGAGGCGGGGAATCAGATATGGGGAAACAGAGGCGGGGAATCAGATGCGGGCAAATAGAGGCGGGGATCAGATATGGGGAAACAGAGGCGGGGAATCAGAGGCGGGGAAACAGAGGCGTGGAATCAGATATGGGGAATCAGAGGTGGGGAATCAGAGGTTGGGAATCAGAGGCTGGGAATCAGAGGCTGGGAATCAGATGCATGGAATCAAATGCGGGGAATCAGAGGTGGGGAATCAGAGCTGTGGAATCAGATGCTGGGAATCAAAGTTGGGGAATCAGAGGCAGGGAATCAGATATGGGGAAACAGGGGTGGGGAATCAGAGGTGGGGAAACAGAGGCGGGGAATCAGATATGGGGAATCAGAGGCGGGGAATTAGAGTTGGGGAATCAGAGGCGGGGAATCAGAGGCGGGGAAACAGAGGCGGGGAATCAAACACGGGGAATCAGAGGTGGGGAATCAGAGGCGGGGAATCAGAGGCAGGGAATCAGATGTGCGGAATCGGAGATGGGGAATCAGAGGCAGGGAATCAGAGGCGGGGAATCAGAGGCGGGGAACCAGAGGCCGGGAATCAGATATGGGGAAACAGAGGCGGGGAATCAGAGGCGGGGAAACAGAGGCTGGGAATCAGATATGGGGAATCAGAGGTGGGGAATCAGAGGTTGGGAATCAGAGGCAGGGAATAAGAGGCTTGGAATCAGATGCAGGGAATCAGATGCGGGGAATCAGAGGCGGGAAATCAGAGCTGGGGAATCAGAGGTGGGGAATTAGAGTTGTGGAATCAGAGGCGGGGACTTAGATATTGGGAAACAGAGGCGGGGAATCAGAGGCGGGGAAACAGAAGCGGGGAATCAGATATGGGGAATCAGAGATGGGGAATCAGAGGCAGGGAATCAGATGTGCGGAATCAGAGATGGGGAATCAAAGGCAGGGAATCAGAATCAGTAGCAGGGAATCAGAGGTGGGGAATCAGAGTCCGGGAATCATAGATGGGGATTCAGAGGCGGGGAATGAGATATGGGGAATCAGAGGCGGGGAATCAGAGGCGGGGAAACAGAGGCGGGGAATCAGATATGGGGAATCAGAGGTGGCGAATCAAAGGCGGTGAATCAGAGTTGGGGAATCAGAGGCCGGGAATCAGAGGCAGGGAATCAAACACGGGGAATCAGAGGCGGGGAATCATAGCTGGCGAATCAGAGGCGGGGAATCAGAGGTGGGGAATCAGAGGCGGGGAATCAGATATTGGGAATCAGAGGTGGGGAATCAAAGGCGGGGAAACAGAGGCGGGGAATCAGATATGGGGTATCAGAGGTGGGGAATCAGAGGTTGTGAATCAGAGATGGGGAATCAGAGGCGGGGAATCAGAGGCCGGTAATCAGACGCGGGGAATCAGAGGCGGGGAATCAGAGCTGGGAAATTAGAGGCAGGGAATCAGAGTTGGGGATTCAGAGGCGGGGAATGAGATATGGGGAAACAGAGGCGGGGAATCAGATGCGGGCAAATAGAGGCGGGGATCAGATATGGGGAAACAGAGGCGGGGAATCAGAGGCGGGGAAACAGAGGCGTGGAATCAGATATGGGGAACAGAGGTGGGGAATCAGAGGTTGGGAATCAGAGGCTGGGAATCAGAGGCTGGGAATCAGATGCATGGAATCAGATGCGGGGAATCAGAGGCGGGGAATCAGAGCTGGGGAATCAGAGGTAGGGAATCAAAGTTGGGGAATCAGAGGCGGGGATTAGATATGGGGAAACAGAGGCGGGGAATCAGAGGTGGGGAAACAGAGGCGGGGAATCAGATATGGGGAATCAGAGGTGGGGAATCAGAGGCAGGGTATTAGATTTGCGGAATCAGAGATGGGGAATCAGAAGCAGGGAATCAGAGGCCGGGAATCAGAGGCCGGAATCAGATGCCGGGAATAAGAGGCCGGGAATCAGAGGTGGGGAATCAGAGTCCGGGAATCAGAGATGGGGAATCAGAGGCGGGGAATGAGACATGGGGAATCAGAGGCGGGGAATCAGAGGCAGGGGATCAAACACGGGGAATCAGAGGCGGGGAATCAGAGCTGGGGAATCAGAGGCGGGGAATCAGAGTTGGGGAATCAGAGGTGGGGAATCAGAGTTGGGGAATCAGAGGCGGGGACTTAGATATTGGGAAACGGAGGCGGGGAATCAAAGGTGGGGAAACAGAGGCGGGGAATCAGATATGGGGAATCAGAGGTGGGGAATCAGAGGCAGGGAATCAAACACGGGGAATCAGATGCGGGGAATCAGAGCTGGGGAATCAGAGGCGGGGAATCAGAGTTGGGGAATCAGAGGCGGGGAATCAGACGCAGGGAATCAATATGGGAAATCAGAGGTGGGGAATCAGACGCAGGGAATCAATATGGGAAATCAGAGTTGGGGAATCAGAGGTTGGGAATCAAAGGAAGGGAATCAGAGGCGAGGAATCAGAGCTGGGGAATCAGAGGCGGGGAATCAGAATTGGGGAATCAGAGATGGGGAATCAGAGATGGGGAATCAGAGGCGGGGAATCAGACGCGTGGAATCAGAGGTGGTGAATCAGAGATGTGGAATCAGAGGCGGGGAATCAGAGGCAGGGAATCAGACGCGGGGAATCAGAGGCGGGGAATCATAGCTGGCGAATCAGAGGCGGGGAATGAGATATGGGGAATCAGAGGCGGGGAATCAGAGGCGGGGAAACAGTGGCGAGGAATCAGATATGGGGAATCAGAGGTGGCGAATCAAAGGCGGTGAATCAGAGATGGGGAATCAGAGGCGGGGAATCAGAGGCAGGGGATCAAACACGGGGAATCAGAGGCGGGGAATCAGAGCTGTGGAATCAGAGGCGGGGAATCAGAGTTGGGGAATCAGAGGCGGGGAATCAGAGCTGGGGAATCAGAGGTGGGGAATCAGAGTCGGGGAATCAGAGGCAGGGAGTCGGATGTGCGGAATCAGAGATGGGGAATTAGAGGTGGGGAATCAGAGGCGGTGAATCTGAGATGGGGAATCAGAGGCGGGGAATCAGAGGCAGGTTATCAGACACGGGGATTCAGAGGCTGGGAATCAGACGGGGGAATCAAAGGCAGGGAATGAAGCTGGGGAATCAGAGGCAGGGAATCAGAGTTGGGGAATCAGAGGCGGGGAATCAGAGTTGGGGAATCAGAGGCGGGGAATCAGAGCTGCGGAATCAGAGGTGGGGATCAGAGTCGGGGAATCAGAGGCAGGGGATCAAACACGGGGAATCAGAGGCGGGGAATCAGAGCTGGGGAATCAGAGGCGGGGAATCAGAGTTGGGGAATCAGAGGCGGGGAATCAGAGCTGCGGAATCAGAGGTGGGGATCAGAGTCGTGGAATCAGAGGCAGGGAATCAGATGTGCGGAATCAGAGATGGGGAATCAGAGGTGGGGAATCAGAGGCTGTGAATCAGAGATGGGGAATCAGAGGCGGGGAATCAGAGGCAAGAAATCAGACACGGGGTTTCAGAGGCTGGGAATCAGACGGGGGAATCAAAGGCGGGGAATCAGAGCTGGGGAATCAGAGGCAGGGAATCAGAGTTGGGGATTCAGAGGCGGGGAATCAGATATGGGGAAACAGAGGCGGGGAATCAGAGTCGGGCAAACAGAGGCGGGGAATTAGATATGGGGAATCAGAGGTGGGGAATCAGAGGTGGTGAATCAGAGATGGGGAATCACAGGCGGGGAATCAGAGGCAGGGAATAGAACGCGGGGAATCAGAGGCAGGGAATCAGAGTTGGGGCATCAGAGGTTGGGAATTAGATATGGGGAAACAGAGGCGGGGAATCAGAGGCGGGGAAACAGAGGCGGGAAATCAGATATGGGGAATCAGAGGTGGGGAATCAGAGGCAGGGAATCAGATGTGCGGAATCAGAGATGGGGAATCAGAGGCAGGGATTCAGAATCAGAAGCGGGGAATCAGAGGCCGGGAAACAGAGGTGGGGAATCAGATATGGGGAATCAGAGGTGGGGAATCAGAGGCCGGAATCAGATGCCGGGAATAAGAGGCCGGGAATCAGAGGCGGGTAATCAGAGTCCGGGAATCAGAGATGGGGAATCAGAGGCGGGGAATGAGATATGGGGAATCAGAGGCGGGGAATCAGAGGCGGGGAAACAGAGGCGAGGAATCAGATATGGGGAATCAGAGGTGGCGAATCAAAGGCGATGAATCAGAGATGGGGAATCAGAGGCGTGGAATCAGAGGCGGGGAATCAGAGCTGGGGAATCAGAGGCGGGGAATCAGAGTTGGGGAATCAGAGGCGGGGAATCAGAGCTGGGGAATCAGAGGTGGGGATCAGAGTCGGGGAATCAGAGGCAGGGAATCAGATGTGCGGAATCAGAGATGGGGAATCAGAGGTGGGGAATCAGAGGCTGTGAATCAGAGATGGGGAATCAGAGGCGGGGAATCAGAGGCAAGAAATCAGACACGGGGTTTCAGAGGCTGGGAATCAGACGGGGGAATCAAAGGCGGGGAATCAGAGCTGGGGAATCAGAAGCAGGGAATCAGAGTTGGGGATTCAGAGGCGGGGAATCAGATATGGGGAAACAGAGGCGGGGAATCAGAGGCGGGCACACAGAGGCGGGGAATTAGATATGGGGAATCAGAGGTGGGGAATCAGAGGCGGGCAAACAGAGGCGGGGAATTAGATATGGGGAATCAGTGGTGGGGAATCAGAGGTGGTTTATCAGAGATGGGGAATCACAGGCGGGGAATCAGAGGCAGGGAATAGAACGCGGGGAATCAGAGGCAGGGAATCAGAGCTGGGGAATCAGAGGCGGGGAATCATAGTTGGGAATCAGAGGCGGGGAATCAGATATGGGGAAACAGAGGCGGGGAATCAGGGGCTGGGAAACAGAGGCGGGGAATCAGATATGGGGTATCGGATGCGGGGAATCAGAGGCGGGGAATCAGATATGGGGAATCAGAGGTGGGGAATAAGAGGCAGGTAATCAGATGTGCAGAATCAGAGATGGGGAATCAGAGGCAGGGAATCAGAATCAGAAGCGGGGAGTCAGAGGCCGGGAATCAGAGGCCTGGAATCAGATGCTGGGAATAAGAGGCCGGGAATCAGAGGTGGGGAATCAGAGTCCGGGAATCAGAGATGGGGATTCAGAGGCGGGGAATGAGATATGGAGAATCAGAGGCGGGGAATCAGAGGCGGGAAAACAGAGGTGGGGAATCAGATATGGGGAATCAGAGGTGGCGAATCAAAGGTGGTGAATCAGAGATGGGGAATCAGAGGCGGGGAATCAGAGGCAGGGAATCAAACACGGGGAATCAGAGGCGGGGAATCAGAGCTGGGGAATCAGAGGCTGGGAATCAAAGTTGGGGAATCAGAGGCAGGGAATCAGATATGGGGAAACAGGGGCGGGGAATCAGAGGCGGGGAAACAGAGGCGGGGAATCAGATATGGGGAATCAGAGGCGGGGAATTAGAGTTGGGGAATCAGAGGCGGGGAATCAGAGGCGGGGAAACAGAGGCGGGGAATCAAACACGGGGAATCAGAGGTGGGGAATCAGAGGTTGGGAATCAGAGGCAGGGAATCAGAGGCGGGGAATCAGAGGCGGGGAATCAGAGGCAGGGAATCAGATGTGCGGAATCGGAGATAGGGAATCAGAGGCGGGGTATCAGAGGCGGGGAATCAGAGGCCGGGAATCAGATATGGGGAAACAGAGGCGGGGAATCAGAGGCGGGGAAACAGAGGCTGGGAATCAGATATGGGGAATCAGAGGTGGGGAATCAGAGATGGGGAATCAGAGGCGGGGAATGAGATATGGGGAATCAAAGGCAGGGAATCAGAATCAGTAGCAGGGAATCAGAGGTGGGGAATCAGAGTCCGGGAATCAGAGATGGGGATTCAGAGGCGGGGAATGAGATATGGGGAATCAGAGGCCGGGAATCAGAGGCGGGGAAACAGAGGCGGGGAATCAGATATGGGGAATCAGAGGCCGGGAATCAGAGGCAGGGAATCAAACACGGGGAATCAGAGGCGGGGAATCATAGCTGGCGAATCAGAGGCGGGGAATCAGAGGTGGGGAATCAGAGGCGGGGAATCAGATATTGGGAATCAGTGGTGGGGAATCAGAGGCGGGGAAACAGAGGCGGGGAATCAGATATGGGGTATCAGAGGTGGGGAATCAGAGGTTGTGAATCAGAGATGGGGAATCAGAGGCGGGGAATCAGAGGCCGGTAATCAGACGCGGGGAATCAGAGGCGGGGAATCAGAGCTGGGAAATTAGAGGCAGGGAATCAGAGTTGGGGATTCAGAGGCGGGGAATCAGATATGGGGAAACAGAGGCGGGGAATCAGATGCGGGCAAATAGAGGCGGGGATCAGATATGGGGAAACAGAGGCGGCGAATCAGAGGCGGGGAAACAGAGGCGTGGAATCAGATATGGGGAATCAGAGGTGGGGAATCAGAGGTTGGGAATCAGAGGCTGGGAATCAGAGGCTGGGAATCAGATGCATGGAATCAGATGCGGGGAATCAGAGGCGGGGAATCAGAGCTGGGGAATCAGAGGTGGGGAATCAAAGTTGGGGAATCAGAGGCGGGGACTTAGATATGGGGAAACAGAGGCGGGGAATGAGAGGCGGGGAAACAGAGGTGGGGAATCAGATATGGGGAATCAGAGGTGGGGAATCAGAGGCAGGGAATTAGATTTGCGGAATCAGAGATGGGGAATCAGAAGCAGGGAATCAGAGGCCGGGAATCAGAGGCCGGAATCAGATGCCGGGAATAAGAGGCCGGGAATCAGAGGTGGGGAATCAGAGTCCTGGAATCAGAGATGGGGAATCAGAGGCGGGGAATGAGATATGGGGAATCAGAGGCGGGGAATCAGAGGCGGGGAAACAGAGGCGAGGAATCAGATATGGGGAATCAGAGGTGGCGAATCAAAGGCGGTGAATCAGAGATGGGGAATCAGAGGCGG
The DNA here is from genome assembly GCF_036971445.1 of Narcine bancroftii. Classification (NCBI taxonomy): domain Eukaryota; kingdom Metazoa; phylum Chordata; class Chondrichthyes; order Torpediniformes; family Narcinidae; genus Narcine; species Narcine bancroftii. The sequence continues at coordinate 417,464 of NW_027211985.1, read as the reverse complement.
GGAATCAGAGGCAGGGGATCAAACACGGGGAATCAGAGGCGGGGAATCAGAGCTGGGGAATCAGAGGCGGGGAATCAGAGTTGGGGAATCAGAGGCGGGGACTTAGATATTGGGAAACAGAGGCGGGGAATCAAAGGTGGGGAAACAGAGGCGGGGAATCAGATATGGGGAATCAGAGGTGGGGAATCAGAGGCAGGGAATCAAACACGGGGAATCAGATGCGGGGAATCAGAGCTGGGGAATCAGAGGCGGGGAATCAGAGTTGGGGAATCAGAGGCGGGGAATCAGACGCAGGGAATCAATATGGGAAATCAGAGTTGGGGAATCAGAGGTTGGGAATCAAAGGAAGGGAATCAGAGGCGAGGAATCAGAGCTGGGGAATCAGAGGCGGGGAATCAGAATTGGGGAATCAGAGATGGGGAATCAGAGATGGGGAATCAGAGGCGGGGAATCAGACGCGTGGAATCAGAGGTGGTGAATCAGAGATGTGGAATCAGAGGCGGGGAATCAGAGGCAGGGAATCAGACGCGGGGAATCAGAGGCGGGGAATCATAGCTGGCGAATCAGAGGCGGGGAATGAGATATGGGGAATCAGAGGCGGGGAATCAGATGCGGGGAAACAGTGGCGAGGAATCAGATATGGGGAATCAGAGGTGGCGAATCAAAGGCGGTGAATCAGAGATGGGGAATCAGAGGCGGGGAATCAGAGGCAGGGGATCAAACACGGGGAATCAGAGGCGGGGAATCAGAGCTGTGGAATCAGAGGCGGGGAATCAGAGTTGGGGAATCAGAGGCGGGGAATCAGAGCTGGGGAATCAGAGGTGGGGAATCAGAGTCGGGGAATCAGAGGCAGGGAGTCGGATGTGCGGAATCAGAGATGGGGAATCAGAGGTGGGGAATCAGAGGCGGTGAATCTGAGATGGGGAATCAGAGGCGGGGAATCAGAGGCAGGTTATCAGTCACGGGGATTCAGAGGCTGGGAATCAGACGGGGGGAATCAAAGGCGGGGAATGAAGCTGGGGAATCAGAGGCAGGGAATCAGAGTTGGGGAATCAGAGGCGGGGAATCAGAGTTGGGGAATCAGAGGCGGGGAATCAGAGCTGCGGAATCAGAGGTGGGGATCAGAGTCGGGGAATCAGAGGCAGGGGATCAAACACGGGGAATCAGAGGCGGGGAATCAGAGCTGGGGAATCAGAGGCGGGGAATCAGAGTTGGGGAATCAGAGGCGGGGAATCAGAGCTGCGGAATCAGAGGTGGGGATCAGAGTCGTGGAATCAGAGGCAGGGAACAGATGTGCGGAATCAGAGATGGGGAATCAGAGGTGGGGAATCAGAGGCTGTGAATCAGAGATGGGGAATCAGAGGCGGGGAACCAGAGGCAAGAAATCAGACACGGGGTTTCAGAGGCTGGGAATCAGACGGGGGAATCAAAGGCGGGGAATCAGAGCTGGGGAATCAGAGGCAGGGAATCAGAGTTGGGGATTCAGAGGCGGGGAATCAGATATGGGGAAACAGAGGCGGGGAATCAGAGTCGGGCAAACAGAGGCGGGGAATTAGATATGGGGAATCAGAGGTGGGGAATCAGAGGTGGTGAATCTGAGATGGGGAATCACAGGCGGGGAATCAGAGGCAGGGAATAGAACGCGGGGAATCAGAGGCAGGGAATCAGAGTTGGGGCATCAGAGGTTGGGAATTAGATATGGGGAAACAGAGGCGGGGAATCAGAGGCGGGGAAACAGAGGCGGGAAATCAGATTTGGGGAATCAGAGGTGGGGAATCAGAGGCAGGGAATCAGATGTGCGGAATCAGAGATGGGGAATCAGAGGCAGGGATTCAGAATCAGAAGCGGGGAATCAGAGGCCGGGAAACAGAGGTGGGGAATCAGATATGGGGAATCAGAGGTGGGGAATCAGAGGCCGGAATCAGATGCCGGGAATAAGAGGCCGGGAATCAGAGGTGGGGAATCAGAGTCCTGGAATCAGAGATGGGGAATCAGAGGCGGGGAATGAGATATGGGGAATCAGAGGCGGGGAATCAGAGGCGGGGAAACAGAGGCGAGGAATCAGATATGGGGAATCAGAGGTGGCGAATCAAAGGCGATGAATCAGAGATGGGGAATCAGAGGCGTGGAATCAGAGGCAGGGAATCAAACACGGGGAATCAGAGGCGGGGAATCAGAGCTGGGGAATCAGAGGCGGGGAATCAGAGTTGGGGAATCAGAGGCGGGGAATCAGAGCTGGGGAATCAGAGGTGGGGATCAGAGTCGGGGAATCAGAGGCAGGGAATCAGATGTGCGGAATCAGAGATGGGGAATCAGAGGTGGGGAATCAGAGGCTGTGAATCAGAGATGGGGAATCAGAGGCGGGGAATCAGAGGCAAGAAATCAGACACGGGGTTTCAGAGGCTGGGAATCAGACGGGGGAATCAAAGGCGGGGAATCAGAGCTGGGGAATCAGAGGCAGGGAATCAGAGTTGGGGATTCAGAGGCGGGGAATCAGATATGGGGAAACAGAGGCGGGGAATCAGAGGCGGGCAAACAGAGGCGGGGAATTAGATATGGGGAATCAGAGGTGGGGAATCAGAGGCGGGCAAACAGAGGCGGGGAATTAGATATGGGGAATCAGTGGTGGGGAATCAGAGGTGGTTTATCAGAGATGGGGAATCACAGGCGGGGAATCAGAGGCAGGGAATAGAACGCGGGGAATCAGAGGCAGGGAATCAGAGCTGGGGAATCACAGGCGGGGAATCATAGTTGGGAATCAGAGGCGGGGAATCAGATATGGGGAAACAGAGGCGGGGAATCAGGGGCGGGGAAACAGAGGTGGGGAATCAGATATGGGGAATCGGATGCGGGGAATCAGAGGCGGGGAATCAGATATGGGGAATCAGAGGTGGGGAATCAGAGGCAGGTAATCAGATGTGCGGAATCAGAGATGGGGAATCAGAGGCAGGGAATCAGAATCAGAAGCGGGGAGTCAGAGGCCGGGAATCAGAGGCCTGGAATCAGATGCTGGGAATAAGAGGCCGGGAATCAGAGGTGGGGAATCAGAGTCTGGGAATCAGAGATGGGGATTCAGAGGCGGGGAATGAGATATGGAGAATCAGAGGCGGGGAATCAGAGGCGGGAAAACAGAGGTGGGGAATCAGATATGGGGAATCAGAGGTGGCGAATCAAAGGTGCTGAATCAGAGATGGGGAATCAGAGGCGGGGAATCAGAGGCAGGGAATCAAACACGGGGAATCAGAGGCGGGGATTCAGAGCTGGGGAAGCAGAGGCTGGGAATCAAAGTTGGGGAATCAGAGGCAGGGAATCAGATATGGGGAAACAGGGGCGGGGAATCAGAGGCGGGGAAACAGAGGCGGGGAATCAGATATGGGGAATCAGAGGCGGGGAATTAGAGTTGGGGAATCAGAGGCGGGGAATCAGAGGCGGGGAAACAGAGGCGGGGAATCAAACACGGGGAATCAGAGGTGGGGAATCAGAGGTTGGGAATCAGAGGCAGGGAATCAGAGGCGGGGAATCAGAGGCGGGGAATCAGAGGCAGGGAATCAGATGTGTGGAATCGGAGATAGGGAATCAGAGGCGGGGAATCAGAGGCGGGGAATCAGAGGCCGGGAATCAGATATGGGGAAACAGAGGCGGGGAATCAGAGGCGGGGAAACAGAGGCTGGGAATCAGATATGGGGAATCAGAGGTGGGGAATCAGAGGTTGGGAATCAGAGGCAGGGAATCAGAGGCTTGGAATCAGATGCAGGGATTCAGATGCGGGGAATCAGAGGCGGGGAATCTGAGCTGGGGAATCAGAGGTGGGGAATCAGAGTTGGGGAATCAGAGGCGGGGACTTAGATATTGGGAAACAGAGGCAGGGAATCAGAGGCGGGGAATCAGATATGGGGAATCAGAGATGGGGAATCAGAGGCAGGGAATCAGATGTGCGGAATCAGAGATGGGGAATCAAAGGCAGGGAATCAGAATCAGAAGCAGGGAATCAGAGGCCGGGAATCAGAGGCCGGAATCAGATGCCGGGAATAAGAGGCCGGAAATCAGAGGTGGGGAATCAGAGTCCGGGAATCAGAGATGGGGATTCAGAGGCGGGGAATGAGATATGGGGAATCAGAGGTGGGGAATCAGAGGCGGGGAAACAGAGGCGAGGAATCAGATATGGGGAATCAGAGGTGGCGAATCAAAGGCGATGAATCAGAGATGGGGAATCAGAGGCGTGGAATCAGAGGCAGGGAATCAAACACGGGGAATCAGAGGCGGGGAATCAGAGCTGGGGAATCAGAGGCGGGGAATCAGAGTTGGGGAATCAGAGGCGGGGAATCAGAGCTGGGGAATCAGAGGTGGGGATCAGAGTCGGGGAATCAGAGGCAGGGAATCAGATGTGCGGAATCGGAGATAGGGAATCAGAGGCGGGGAATCAGAGGCGGGGAATCAGAGGCCGGGAATCAGATATGGGGAAACAGAGGCGGGGAATCAGAGGCGGGGAAACAGAGGCTGGGAATCAGATATGGGGAATCAGAGGTGGGGAATCAGAGATGGGGAATCAGAGGCGGGGAATGAGATATGGGGAATCAAAGGCAGGGAATCAGAATCAGTAGCAGGGAATCAGAGGTGGGGAATCATAGTCCGGGAATCAGAGATGGGGATTCAGAGGCGGGGAATGAGATATGGGGAATCAGAGGCCGGGAATCAGAGGCGGGGAAACAGAGGCGGGGAATCAGATATGGGGAATCAGAGGCCGGGAATCAGAGGCAGGGAATCAAACACGGGGAATCAGAGGCGGGGAATCATAGCTGGCGAATCAGAGGCGGGGAATCAGAGGTGGGGAATCAGAGGCGGGGAATCAGATATTGGGAATCAGAAGTGGGGAATCAGAGGCGGGGAAACAGAGGCGGGGAATCAGATATGGGGTATCAGAGGTGGGGAATCAGAGGTTGTGAATCAGAGATGGGGAATCAGAGGCGGGGAATCAGAGGCCGGTAATCAGACGCGGGGAATCAGAGGCGGGGAATCAGAGCTGGGAAATTAGAGGCAGGGAATCAGAGTTGGGGATTCAGAGGCGGGGAATCAGATATGGGGAAACAGAGGCGGGGAATCAGATGCGGGCAAATAGAGGCGGGGATCAGATATGGGGAAACAGAGGCGGGGAATCAGAGGCGGGGAAACAGAGGCGTGGAATCAGATATGGGGAATCAGAGGTGGGGAATCAGAGGTTGGGAATCAGAGGCTGGGAATCAGAGGCTGGGAATCAGATGCATGGAATCAGATGCGGGGAATCAGAGGCGGGGAATCAGAGCTGGGGAATCAGAGGTGGGGAATCAAAGTTGGGGAATCAGAGGCGGGGACTTAGATATGGGGAAACAGAGGCGGGGAATCAGAGGCGGGGAAACAGAGGTGGGGAATCAGATATGGGGAATCAGAGGTGGGGAATCAGAGGCAGGGAATTAGATCTGCGGAATCAGAGATGGGGAATCAGAAGCAGGGAATCAGAGGCCGGGAATCAGAGGCCGGAATCAGATGCCGGGAATAAGAGGCCGGGAATCAGAGGTGGGGAATCAGAGTCCTGGAATCAGAGATGGGGAATCAGAGGCGGGGAATGAGATATGGGGAATCAGAGGCGGGGAATCAGAGGCGGGGAAACAGAGGCGAGGAATCAGATATGGGGAATCAGAGGTGGCGAATCAAAGGCGGTGAATCAGAGATGGGGAATCAGAGGCGGGGAATCAGAGGCAGGGGATCAAACACGGGGAATCAGAGGCGGGGAATCAGAGCTGGGGAATCAGAGGCGGGGAATCAGAGTTGGGGAATCAGAGGTGGGGAATCAGAGTTGGGGAATCAGAGGCGGGGACTTAGATATTGGGAAACAGAGGCGGGGAATCAAAGGTGGGGAAACAGAGGCGGGGTATCAGATATGGGGAATCAGAGGTGGGGAATCAGAGGCAGGGAATCAAACACGGGGAATCAGATGCGGGGAATCAGAGCTGGGGAATCAGAGGCGGGGAATCAGAGTTGGGGAATCAGAGGCGGGGAATCAGACGCAGGGAATCAATATGGGAAATCAGAGTTGGGGAATCAGAGGTTGGGAATCAAAGGAAGGGAATCAGAGGCGAGGAATCAGAGCTGGGGAATCAGAGGCGGGGAATCAGAATTGGGGAATCAGAGATGGGGAATCAGAGATGGGGAATCAGAGGCCGGGAATCAGATGCGTGGAATCAGAGGTGGTGAATCAGAGATGTGGAATCAGAGGCGGGGAATCAGAGGCAGGGAATCAGACGCGGGGAATCAGAGGCGGGGAATCATAGCTGGCGAATCAGAGGCGGGGAATGAGATATGGGGAATCAGAGGCGGGGAATCAGATGCGGGGAAACAGTGGCGAGGAATCAGATATGGGGTATCAGAGGTGGCGAATCAAAGGCGGTGAATCAGAAATGGGGAATCAGAGGCGGGGAATCAGAGGCAGGGGATCAAACACGGGGAATCAGAGGCGGGGAATCAGAGCTGTGGAATCAGAGGCGGGGAATCAGAGTTGGGGAATCAGAGGCGGGGAATCAGAGCTGGGGAATCAGAGGTGGGGAATCAGAGTCGGGGAATCAGAGGCAGGGAGTCGGATGTGCGGAATCAGAGATGGGGAATCAGAGGTGGGGAATCAGAGGCGGTGAATCTGAGATGGGGAATCAGAGGCGGGGAATCAGAGGCAGGTTATCAGTCACGGGGATTCAGAGGCTGGGAATCAGACGGGGGGAATCAAAGGCGGGGAATGAAGCTGGGGAATCAGAGGCAGGGAATCAGAGTTGGGGAATCAGAGGCGGGGAATCAGAGTTGGGGAATCAGAGGCGGGGAATCAGAGCTGCGGAATCAGAGGTGGGGATCAGAGTCGGGGAATCAGAGGCAGGGGATCAAACACGGGGAATCAGAGGCGGGGAATCAGAGCTGGGGAATCAGAGGCGGGGAATCAGAGTTGGGGAATCAGAGGCGGGGAATCAGAGCTGCGGAATCAGAGGTGGGGATCAGAGTCGTGGAATCAGAGGCAGGGAACAGATGTGCGGAATCAGAGATGGGGAATCAGAGGTGGGGAATCAGAGGCTGTGAATCAGAGATGGGGAATCAGAGGCGGGGAATCAGAGGCAAGAAATCAGACACGGGGTTTCAGAGGCTGGGAATCAGACGGGGGAATCAAAGGCGGGGAATCAGAGCTGGGGAATCAGAGGCAGGGAATCAGAGTTGGGGATTCAGAGGCGGGGAATCAGATATGGGGAAACAGAGGCGGGGAATCAGAGTCGGGCAAACAGAGGCGGGGAATTAGATATGGGGAATCAGAGGTGGGGAATCAGAGGTGGTGAATCAGAGATGGGGAATCACAGGCGGGGAATCAGAGGCAGGGAATAGAACGCGGGGAATCAGAGGCAGGGAATCAGAGTTGGGGCATCAGAGGTTGGGAATTAGATATGGGGAAACAGAGGCGGGGAATCAGAGGCGGGGAAACAGAGGCGGGAAATCAGATATGGGGAATCAGAGGTGGGGAATCAGAGGCAGGGAATCAGATGTGCGGAATTTGAGATGGGGAATCAGAGGCAGGGATTCAGAATCAGAAGCGGGGAATCAGAGGCCGGGAAACAGAGGTGGGGAATCAGATATGGGGAATCAGAGGTAGGGAATCAGAGGCCGGAATCAGATGCCGGGAATAAGAGGCCGGGAATCAGAGGTGGGGAATCAGAGTCCGGGAATCAGAGATGGGGAATCAGAGGCGGGGAATGAGATATGGGGAATCAGAGGCGGGGAATCAGAGGCGGGGAAACAGAGGCGAGGAATCAGATATGGGGAATCAGAGGTGGCGAATCAAAGGCGATGAATCAGAGATGGGGAATCAGAGGCGTGGAATCAGAGGCAGGGAATCAAACACGGGGAATCAGAGGCGGGGAATCAGAGCTGGGGAATCAGAGGCGGGGAATCAGAGTTGGGGAATCAGAGGCGGGGAATCAGAGCTGGGGAATCAGAGGTGGGGATCAGAGTCGGGGAATCAGAGGCAGGGAATCAGATGTGCGGAATCAGAGATGGGGAATCAGAGGTGGGGAATCAGAGGCTGTGAATCAGAGATGGGGAATCAGAGGCGGGGAATCAGAGGCAAGAAATCAGACACGGGGTTTCAGAGGCTGGGAATCAGACGGGGGAATCAAAGGCGGGGAATCAGAGCTGGGGAATCAGAGGCAGGGAATCAGAGTTGGGGATTCAGAGGCGGGGAATCAGATATGGGGAAACAGAGGCGGGGAATCAGAGGCGGGCAAACAGAGGCGGGGAATTAGATATGGGGAATCAGAGGTGGGGAATCAGAGGCGGGCAAACAGAGGCGGGGAATTAGATATGGGGAATCAGTGGTGGGGAATCAGAGGTGGTTTATCAGAGATGGGGAATCACAGGCGGGGAATCAGAGGCAGGGAATAGAACGCGGGGAATCAGAGGCAGGGAATCATAGTTGGGAATCAGAGGCGGGGAATCAGATATGGGGAAACAGAGGCGGGGAATCAGAGGCAAGAAATCAGACACGGGGTTTCAGAGGCTGGGAATCAGACGGGGGAATCAAAGGCGGGGAATCAGAGCTGGGGAATCAGAGGCAGGGAATCAGAGTTGGGGATTCAGAGGCGGGGAATCAGATATGGGGAAACAGAGGCGGGGAATCAGAGGCGGGCAAACAGAGGCGGGGAATTAGATATGGGGAATCAGAGGTGGGGAATCAGAAGCGGGCAAACAGAGGCCGGGAATTAGTTATGGGGAATCAGTGGTGGGGAATCTGAGGTGGTTTATCAGAGATGGGGAATCACAGGCGGGGAATCAGAGGCAGGGAATAGAACGCGGGGAATCAGAGGCAGGGAATCATAGTTGGGAATCAGAGGCGGGGAATCAGATATGGGGAAACAGAGGCGGGGAATCAGGGGCGGGGAAACAGAGGCGGGGAATCAGATATGGGGAATCGGATGCGGGGAATCAGAGGCGGGGAATCAGATATGGGGAATCAGAGGTGGGGAATCAGAGGCAGGTAATCAGATGTGCGGAATCAGAGATGGGGAATCAGAGGCAGGGAATCAGAATCAGAAGCGGGGAGTCAGAGGCCGGGAATCAGAGGCCTGGAATCAGATGCTGGGAATAAGAGGCCGGGAATCAGAGGTGGGGAATCACAGTCTGGGAATCAGAGATGGGGATTCAGAGGCGGGGAATGAGATATGGAGAATCAGAGGCGGGGAATCAGAGGCGGGAAAACAGAGGTGGGGAATCAGATATGGGGAATCAGAGGTGGCGAATCAAAGGTGCTGAATCAGAGATGGGGAATCAGAGGCGGGGAATCAGAGGCAGGGAATCAAACACGGGGAATCAGAGGCGGGGAATCAGAGCTGGGGAAGCAGAGGCTGGGAATCAGAGGCGGGGAAACAGAGGCGGGGAATCAGAGGTTGGGAATCAGAGGCAGGGAATCAGAGGCGGGGAATCAGAGGCGGGGAATCAGAGGCAGGGAATCAGATGTGCGGAATCGGAGATAGGGAATCAGAGGCGGGGAATCAGAGGCGGGGAATCAGAGGCCGGGAATCAGATATGGGGAAACAGAGGCGGGGAATCAGAGGCGGGGAAACAGAGGCTGGGAATCAGATATGGGGAATCAGAGGTGGGGAATCAGAGGTTGGGAATCAGAGGCAGGGAATCAGAGGCTTGGAATCAGATGCAGGGAATCAGATGCGGGGAATCAGAGGCGGGGAATCAGAGCTGGTGAATCAGAGGTGGGGAATCAGAGTTGGGGAATCAGAGGCGGGGACTTAGATATTGGGAAACAGAGGCAGGGAATCAGAGGCGGGGAATCAGATATGGGGAATCAGAGATGGGGAATCAGAGGCAGGGAATCAGATGTGCGGAATCAGAGATGGGGAATCAAAGGCAGGGAATCAGAATCAGAAGCAGGGAATCAGAGGCCGGGAATCAGAGGCCGGAATCAGATGCCGGGAATAAGAGGCCGGAAATCAGAGGTGGGGAATCAGAGTCCGGGAATCAGAGATGGGGATTCAGAGGCGGGGAATGAGATATGGGGAATCAGAGGCGGGGAATCAGAGGCGGGGAAACAGAGGCGGGGAATCAGATATGGCGAATCAGAGGTGGCGAATCAAAGGCGGTGAATCAGAGATGGGGAATCAGAGGCCGGGAATCAGAGGCAGGGAATCAAACACGGGGAATCAGAGGAGGGGAATCAGAATTGGGGAATCAGAGATGGGGAATCAGAGATGGGGAATCAGAGGCAGGGAATCAGATGCGGGGAATCAGAGGTGGTGAATCAGAGATGTGGAATCAGAGGCGGGGAATCAGAGGCAGGGAATCAGACGCGGGGAATAAGAGGCGGGGAATCATAGCTGGCGAATCAGAGGCGGGGAATCAGAGTTGGGGAATCAGAGGCGGGGAATCAGATATTGGGAATCAGAGGTGGGGAATCAGAGGCGGGGAAACAGAGGCGGGGAATCAGATATGGGGTATCAGAGGTGGGGAATCAGAGGTTGTGAATCAGAGATGGGGAATCAGAGGCGGGGAATCAGAGGCCGGTAATCAGACGCGGGGAATCAGAGGCGGGGAATCAGAGCTGGAAAATTAGAGGCAGGGAATCAGAGTTGGGGATTCAGAGGCGGGGAATCAGATATGGGGAAACAGAGGCGGGGAATCAGAGGCGTGCAAATAGAGGCGGGGTTCAGATATGGGGAAACAGAGGCGGGGAATCAGAGGCGGGGAAACAGAGGCGGGGAATCAGATATGGGGATCAGAGGTGGGGAATCAGAGGTTGGGAATCAGAGGCTGGGAATCAGAGGCTGGGAATCAGATGCATGGAATCAGATGCGGGGAATCAGAGGCGGGGTATCAGAGCTGGGGAATCAGAGGTGGGGAATCAAAGTTGGGGAATCAGAGGCGGGGACTTAGATATGGGGAAACAGAGGCGGGGAATCAGAGGCGGGGAAACAGAGGCGGGGAATCAGATATGGGGAATCAGAGGTGGGGAATAAGAGGCAGGGAATTAGATTTGCGGAATCAGAGATGGGGAATCAGAAGCAGGGAATCAGAGGCCGGGAATCAGAGGCCGGAATCAGATGCCGGGAATAAGAGGCCGGGAATCAGAGGTGGGGAATCAGAGTCCGGGAATCAGAGATGGGGAATCAGAGGCGGGGAATGAGATATGGGGAATCAGAGGAGGGGAATCAGAGGCGGGGAAACAGAGGCGAGGAATCAGATATGGGGAATCAGAGGTGGCGAATCAAAGGCGATGAATCAGAGATGGGGAATCTGAGGCGTGGAATCAGAGGCGGGGAATCAGAGCTGGGGAATCAGAGGCGGGGAATCAGAGTTGGGGAATCAGAGGCGGGGAATCAGAGCTGGGGAATCAGAGGTGGGGATCAGAGTCGGGGAATCAGAGGCAGGGAATCAGATGTGCGGAATCAGAGATGGGGAATCAGAGGTGGGGAATCAGAGGCTGTGAATCAGAGATGGGGAATCAGAGGCGGAGAATCAGAGGCAAGAAATCAGACACGGGGTTTCAGAGGCTGGGAATCAGACGGGGGAATCAAAGGCGGGGAATCAGAGCTGGGGAATCAGAAGCAGGGAATCAGAGTTGGGGATTCAGAGGCGGGGAATCAGATATGGGGAAACAGAGGCGGGGAATCAGAGGCGGGCAAACAGAGGCGGGGAATTAGATATGGGGAATCAGAGGTGGGGAATCAGAGGCGGGTAAACAGAGGCGGGGAATTAGATATGGGGAATCAGTGGTGGGGAATCAGAGGTGGTTTATCAGAGATGGGGAATCGCAGGCGGGGAATCAGAGGCAGGGAATAGAACGCGGGGAATCAGAGGCAGGGAATCAGAGCTGGGGAATCAGAGGCGGGGAATCATAGTTGCGAATCAGAGGCGGGGAATCAGATATGGGGAAACAGAGGCGGGGAATCAGGGGCGGGGAAACAGAGGCGGGGAATCAGATATGGGGAATCGGATGCGGGGAATCAGAGGCGGGGAATCAGATATGGGGAATCAGAGGTGGGGAATCAGAGGCAGGTAATCAGATGTGCGGAATCAGAGATGGGGAATCAGAGGCAGGGAATCAGAATCAGAAGCGGGGAGTCAGAGGCCGGGAATCAGAGGCCTGGAATCAGATGCTGGGAATAAGAGGCCGGGAATCAGAGGTGGGGAATCAGAGTCCGGGAATCAGAGATGGGGATTCAGAGGCGGGGAATGAGATATGGAGAATCAGAGGCGGGGAATCAGAGGCGGGAAAACAGAGGTGGGGAATCAGATATGGGGAATCAGAGGTGGTGAATCATAGGTGGTGAATCAGAGATGGGGAATCAGAGGCGGGGAATCAGAGGCAGGGAATCAAACACGGGGAATCAGAGGCGGGGAATCAGAGCTGGGGAATCAGAGGCTGGGAATCAAAGTTGGGGAATCAGAGGCAGGGAATCAGATATGGGGAAATAGGGGCGGGGAATCAGAGGCGGGGAAACAGAGGCGGGGAATCAGATATGGGGAATCAGAGGCGGGGAATTAGAGTTGGGGAATCAGAGGCGGGGAATCAGAGGCGGGGAAACAGAGGCGGGGAATCAAACACGGGGAATCAGAGGTGGGGAATCAGAGGTTGGGAATCAGAGGCAGGGAATCAGAGGCGGGGAATCAGAGGCGGGGAATCAGAGGCAGGGAATCAGATGTGCGGAATCGGAGATAGGGAATCAGAGGCGGGGAATCAGAGGCGGGGAATCAGAGGCCGGGAATCAGATATGGGGAAACAGAGGCAGGGAATCAGAGGCGGGGAAACAGAGGCTGGGAATCAGATATGGGGAATCAGAGGTGGGGAATCAGAGATGGGGAATCAGAGGCGGGGAATGAGATATGGGGAATCAAAGGCAGGGAATCAGAATCAGTAGCAGGGAATCAGAGGTGGGGAATCAGAGTCCGGGAATCAGAGATGGGGATTCAGAGGCGGGGAATGAGATATGGGGAATCAGAGGCCGGGAATCAGAGGCGGGGAAACAGAGGCGGGGAATCAGATATGGGGAATCAGAGGTGGCGAATCAAAGGCGGTGAATCAGAGTTGGGGAATCAGAGGCCGGGAATCAGAGGCAGGGAATCAAACACGGGGAATCAGAGGCGGGGAATCTTAGCTGGCGAATCAGAGGCGGGGAATCAGAGGTGGGGAATCAGAGGCGGGGAATCAGATATTGGGAATCAGAGGTGGGGAATCAGAGGCGGGGAAACAGAGGCGGGGAATCAGATATGGGGTATCAGAGGTGGGGAATCAGAGGTTGTGAATCAGAGATGGGGAATCAGAGGCGGGGAATCAGAGGCCGGTAATCAGACGCGGGGAATCAGAGGCGAGGAATCAGAGCTGGGAAATTAGAGGCAGGGAATCAGAGTTGGGGATTCAGAGGCGGGGAATCAGATATGGGGAAACAGAGGCGGGGAATCAGATGCGGGCAAATAGAGGTGGGGATCAGATATGGGGAAACAGAGGCGGGGAATCAGAGGCGGGGAAACAGAGGCGTGGAATCAGATATGGGGAATCAGAGGTGGGGAATCAGAGGTTGGGAATCAGAGGCTGGGAATCAGAGGCTGGGAATCAGATGCATGGAATCAGATGCGGGGAATCAGAGGCGGGGAATCAGAGCTGGGGAATCAGAGGTGGGGAATCAAAGTTGGGGAATCAGAGGCGGGGACTTAGATATGGGGAAACAGAGGCGGGGAATCAGAGGCGGGGAAACAGAGGTGGGGAATCAGATATGGGGAATCAGAGGTGGGGAATCAGAGGCAGGGAATTAGATTTGCGGAATCAGAGATGGGGAATCAGAAGCAGGGAATCAGAGGCCGGGAATCAGAGGCCGGAATCAGATGCCGGGAATAAGAGGCCGGGAATCAGAGGTGGGGAATCAGAGTCCTGGAATCAGAGATGGGGAATCAGAGGCGGGGAATGAGATATGGGGAATCAGAGGCGGGGAATCAGAGGCGGGGAAACAGAGGCGAGGTATCAGATATGGGGAATCAGAGGTGGCGAATCAAAGGCGGTGAATCAGAGATGGGGAATCAGAGGCGGGGAATCAGAGGCAGGGGATCAAACACGGGGAATCAGAGGCGGGGAATCAGAGCTGGGGAATCAGAGGCGGGGAATCAGAGTTGGGTAATCAGAGGTGGGGAATCAGAGTTGGGGAATCAGAGGCGGGGACTTAGATATTGGGAAACAGAGGCGGGGAATCAAAGGTGGGGAAACAGAGGCGGGGAATCAGATATGGGGAATCAGAGCTGGGGAATCAGAGGCGGGGAATCAGAGTTGGGGAATCAGAGGCGGGGAATCAGACGCAGGGATTCAATGTGGGAAATCAGAGGTGGGGAATCAGACGCAGGGAATCAATATGGGAAATCAGAGTTGGGGAATCAGAGGTTGGGAATCAAAGGAAGGGAATCAGAGGCGAGGAATCAGAGCTGGGGAATCAGAGGCGGGGAATCAGAATTGGGGAATCAGAGATGGGGAATCAGAGATGGGGAATCAGAGGCGGGGAATCAGACGCGTGGAATCAGAGGTGGTGAATCAGAGATGTGGAATCAGAGGCGGGGAATCAGAGGCAGGGAATCAGACGCGGGGAATCAGAGGCGGGGAATCATAGCTGGCGAATCAGAGGCGGGGAATGAGATATGGGGAATCAGAGGCGGGGAATCAGAGGCGGGGAAACAGTGGCGAGGAATCAGATATGGGGAATCAGAGGTGGCGAATCAAAGGCGGTGAATCAGAGATGGGGAATCAGAGGCGGGGAATCAGAGGCAGGGGATCAAACACGGGGAATCAGAGGCGGGGAATCAGAGCTGTGGAATCAGAGGCGGGGAATCAGAGTTGGGGAATCAGAGGCGGGGAATCAGAGCTGGGGAATCAGAGGTGGGGAATCAGAGTCGGGGAATCAGAGGCAGGGAGTCGGATGTGCGGAATCAGAGATGGGGAATCAGAGGTGGGGAATCAGAGGCGGTGAATCTGAGATGGGGAATCAGAGGCGGGGAATCAGAGGCAGGTTATCAGTCACGGGGATTCAGAGGCTGGGAATCAGACGGGGGGAATCAAAGGCGGGGAATGAAGCTGGGGAATCAGAGGCAGGGAATCAGAGTTGGGGAATCAGAGGCGGGGAATCAGAGTTGGGGAATCAGAGGCGGGGAATCAGAGCTGCGGAATCAGAGGTGGGGATCAGAGTCGGGGAATCAGAGGCAGGGGATCAAACACGGGGAATCAGAGGCGGGGAATCAGAGCTGGGGAATCAGAGGCAGGGAATCAGAGTTGGGGATTCAGAGGCTGGGAATCAGATATGGGGAAACAGAGGCGGGGAATCAGAGTCGGGCAAACAGAGGCGGGGAATTAGATATGGGGAATCAGAGGTGGGGAATCAGAGGTGGTGAATCAGAGATGGGGAATCACAGGCGGGGAATCAGAGGCAGGGAATAGAACGCGGGGAATCAGAGGCAGGGAATCAGAGTTGGGGCATCAGAGGTTGGGAATTAGATATGGGGAAACAGAGGCGGGGAATCAGAGGCGGGGAAACAGAGGCGGGAATCAGATATGGGGAATCAGAGGTGGGGAATCAGAGGCAGGGAATCAGATGTGCGGAATCAGAGATGGGGAATCAGAGGCAGGGATTCAGAATCAGAAGCGGGGAATCAGAGGCCGGGAAACAGAGGTGGGGAATCAGATATGGGGAATCAGAGGTGGGGAATCAGAGGCCGGAATCAGATGCCGGGAATAAGAGGCCGGGAATCAGAGGTGGGGAATCAGAGATGGGGAATCAGAGTCGGGGAATGAGATATGGGGAATCAGAGGCGGGGAATCAGAGGCGGGGAAACAGAGGCGAGGAATCAGATATGGGGAATCAGAGGTGGCGAATCAAAGGCGATGAATCAGAGATGGGGAATCAGAGGCGTGGAATCAGAGGCAGGGAATCAAACACGGGGAATCAGAGGTGGGGAATCAGAGCTGGGGAATCAGAGGCGGGGAATCAGAGTTGGGGAATCAGAGGCGGGGAATCAGAGCTGGGGAATCAGAGGTGGGGATCAGAGTCTGGGAATCAGAGGCAGGGAATCAGATGTGCGGAATCAGAGATGGGGAATCAGAGGTGGGGAATCAGAGGCTGTGAATCAGAGATGGGGAATCAGAGGAGGGGAATCAGAGGCAAGAAATCAGACACGGGGTTTCAGAGGCTGGGAATCAGACGGGGGAATCAAAGGCGGGGAATCAGAGCTGGGGAATCAGAGGCAGGGAATCAGAGTTGGGGATTCAGAGGCGGGGAATCAGATATGGGGAAACAGAGGCGGGGAATCAGAGGCGGGCAAACAGAGGCGGGGAATTAGATATGGGGAATCAGAGGTGGGGAATCAGAGGCGGGCAAACAGAGGCGGGGAATTAGATATGGGGAATCAGTGGTGGGGAATCAGAGGTGGTTTATCAGAGATGGGGAATCACAGGCGGGGAATCAGAGGCAGGGAATAGAACGCGGGGAATCAGAGGCAGGGAATCAGAGCTGGGGAATCAGAGGCGGGGAATCATAGTTGGGAATCAGAGGCGGGGAATCAGATATGGGGAAACAGAGGCGGGGAATCAGGGGCGGGGAAACAGAGGCGGGGAATCAGATATGGGGAATCGGATGCGGGGAATCAGAGGCGGGGAATCAGATATGGGGAATCAGAGGTGGGGAATCAGAGGCAGGTAATCAGATGTGCGGAATCAGAGATGGGGAATCAGAGGCAGGGAATCAGAATCAGAAGCGGGGAGTCAGAGGCCGGGAATCAGAGGCCTGGAATCAGATGCTGGGAATAAGAGGCCGGGAATCAGAGGTGGGGAATCAGAGTCCGGGAATCAGAGATGGGGATTCAGAGGCGGGGAATGAGATATGGAGAATCAGAGGCGGGGAATCAGAGGCGGGAAAACAGAGGTGGGGAATCAGATATGGGGAATCAGAGGTGGCGAATCAAAGGTGGTGAATCAGAGATGGGGAATCAGAGGCGGGGAATCAGAGGCAGGGAATCAAACACGGGGAATCAGAGGCGGGGAATCAGAGCTGGGGAAGCAGAGGCTGGGAATCAAAGTTGGGGAATCAGAGGCAGGGAATCAGATATGGGGAAACAGGGGCGGGGAATCAGAGGCGGGGAAACAGAGGCGGGGAATCAGATATGGGGAATCAGAGGCGGGGAATTAGAGTTGGGGAATCAGAGGCGGGGAATCAGAGGCGGGGAAACAGAGGCGGGGAATCATATACGGGGAATCAGAGGTGGGGAATCAGAGGTTGCGAAACAGAGGCAGGGAATCAGAGCTGGGGAATCAGAGGCGGGGAATCAGAGCTGGGGAATCAGAGGCAGGGAATCAGAGTTGGGGATTCAGAGGCGGGGAATCAGAGCTGGGGAATCAGAGGCGGGGAATCAGAGGCGGGGAAATAGAGGCGGGGAATCAGAGGCAGGGAATCAGATGTGCGGAATCGGAGATAGGGAATCAGAGGCGGGGAATCAGAGGCGGGGAATCAGAGGCCGGGAATCAGATATGGGGAAACAGAGGCGGGGAATCAGAGGCGGGGAAACAGAGGCTGGGAATCAGATATGGGGAATCAGAGGTGGGGAATCAGAGGTTGGGAATCAGAGGCAGGGAATCAGAGGCTTGGAATCAGATGCAGGGAATCAGATGCGGGGAATCAGAGGCGGGGAATCAGAGCTGGGGAATCAGAGGTGGGGAATCAAAGTTGGGGAATCAGAGGCGGGGACTTAGATATTGGGAAACAGAGGCAGGGAATCAGAGGCGGGGAATCAGATATGGGGAATCAGAAATGGGGAATCAGAGGCAGGGAATCAGATGTGCGGAATCAGAGATGGGGAATCAAAGGCAGGGAATCAGAATCAGAAGCAGGGAATCAGAGGCCGGGAATCAGAGGCCGGAATCAGATGCCGGGAATAAGAGGCCGGAAATCAGAGGTGGGGAATCAGAGTCCGGGAATCAGAGATGGGGATTCAGAGGCGGGGAATGAGATATGGGGAATCAGAGGCGGGGAATCAGAGGCGGGGAAACAGAGGCGGGGAATCAGATATGGCGAATCAGAGGTGGCGAATCAAAGGCGGTGAATCAGAGATGGGGAATCAGAGGCCGGGAATCAGAGGCAGGGAATCAAACATGGGGAATCAGAGGAGGGGAATCAGAATTGGGGAATCAGAGATGGGGAATCAGAGATGGGGAATCAGAGGCAGGGAATCAGATGCGGGGAATCAGAGGTGGTGAATCAGAGATGTGGAATCAGAGGCGGGGAATCAGAGGCAGTGAATCAGACGCGGGGAATAAGAGGCGGGGAATCATAGCTGGCGAATCAGAGGCGGGGAATCAGAGGTGGGGAATCAGAGGCGGGGAATCAGATATTGGGAATCAGAGGTGGGGAATCAGAGGCGGGGAAACAGAGGCGGGGAATCAGATATGGGGTATCAGAGGTGGGGAATCAGAGGTTGTGAATCAGAGATGGGGAATCAGAGGCGGGGAATCAGAGGCCGGTAATCAGACGCGGGGAATCAGAGGCGGGGAATCAGAGCTGGGAAATTAGAGGCAGGGAATCAGAGTTGGGGATTCAGAGGCGGGGAATCAGATATGGGGAAACAGAGGCGGGGAATCAGAGGCGTGCAAATAGAGGCGGGGTTCAGATATGGGGAACAGAGGCGGGGAATCAGAGGCGGGGAAACAGAGGCGGGGAATCAGATATGGGGATCAGAGGTGGGGAATCAGAGGTTGGGAATCAGAGGCTGGGAATCAGAGGCTGGGAATCAGATGCATGGAATCAGATGCGGGGAATCAGAGGCGGGGAATCAGAGCTGGGGAATCAGAGGTGGGGAATCAAAGTTGGGGAATCAGAGGCGCGGACTTAGATATGGGGAAACAGAGGCGGGGAATCAGAGGCGGGGAAACAGAGGCGGGGAATCAGATATGGGGAATCAGAGGTGGGGAATCAGAGGCAGGGAATTAGATTTGCGGAATCAGAGATGGGGAATCAGAAGCAGGGAATCAGAGGCCAGGAATCAGAGGCCGGAATCAGATGCCGGGTATAAGAGGCCGGGAATCAGAGGTGGGGAATCAGAGTCCGGGAATCAGAGATGGGGAATCAGAGGCGGGGAATGAGATATGGGGAATCAGAGGAGGGGAATCAGAGGCGGGGAAACAGAGGCGAGGAATCAGATATGGGGAATCAGAGGTGGCGAATCAAAGGCGTTGAATCAGAGATGGGGAATCAGAGGCGGGGAATCAGAGGCAGGGAATCAAACACGGGGAATCAGAGGCGGGGAATCAGAGCTGGGGAATCAGAGGCGGGGAATCAGAGTTGGGGAATCAGAGGCGGGGAATCAGAGCTGGGGAATCAGTGGTGGGGATCAGAGTCGGGGAATCAGAGGCAGGGAATCAGATGTGCGGAATCAGAGATGGGGAATCAGAGGTGGGGAATCAGCGGCTGTGATTCAGAGATGGGGAATCAGTGGCGGGGAATCAGAGGCAGGAAATCAGACACGGGGACTCAGAGGCTGGGAATCAGACGGGGGGAATCAAAGGTGGGGAATCAGTGCTGGGGAATCAGAGGCGGGGAATCAGAGTTGGGGAATCAGAGGCGGGGAATCAGATATGGGGAAACAGAGGAGGGGAATCAGAGGCGGGGAAACAGAGGCGGGGAATCTGATATGGGGAATCAGAGGTGGCGAATGAAAGGTGGTGAATCAGAGATGGGGAATCAGAGGCGGGGAATCAGAGGCAGTGAATCAAACACGGGGAATCATAGGTGGGGAATCAGAGCTGGGGAATCAGAGGCGGGGAATCAGAGTTGGGGAATCAGAGGCGGGGAATCAGATATGGGGAAACAGAGGCTGGGAATCAGAGGCAGGGAAACAGAGGTGGGGAATCATATATGGGGAATCAGAGGTGGGGAATCAGAGGTTGCGAAACAGAGGCAGGGAATCAGAGCTGGGGAATCAGAGGCGGGGAATCAGAGCTGGGGAATCAGAGGCAGGGAATCAGAGTTGGGGATTCAGAGGCGGGGAATCAGAGCTGGGGAATCAGAGGCGGGGAATCAGAGGCGGGGAAATAGAGGCGGGGAAACAGAGGCGGGGAATCAGATATGGGGAATCAGAGGTGGGGAATCAGAGGCAGGGAATCAGATGTGCGGAATCAGAGATGGGGAATCAGAGGCAGGGATCAGAATCAGAAGCGGGGAATCAGAGGCCGGGATCAGAGGCCGGGAATCAGATGCCGGGAATAAGAGGCCAGGAATCAGAGTCCGGGAATCAGAGATGGGGAATCAGAGGCGGGGAATGAAATATGGGGAATCTGAGGCGGGGAATGAAATATGGGGAATCAGAGGCGGGGTATCAGAGGCGGGGAAACAGAGGCGGGGAATCTGATATGGGGAATCAGGGTGGCGAATGAAAGGCGGTGAATCAGAGATGGTGAATCAGAGGCAGGGAATCAGAGGCAGGGAATCAAACACGGGGAATCAGAGGCGGGGAATCAGAGCTGGGGAATCAGAGGCGGGGAATCAGAGTTGGGGAATCAGAGGCGGGGAATCAGATATGGGGAAACAGAGGCGGGGAATCAGATATGGGGAATCAGAGGTGGGGAATCAGAGGATGGGAAACAGAGGCAGGGAATCAGAGGCGGGGAGTCAGAGGCGGGGAATCAGAGGCAGGGAATCAGATGTGCAGAATCAGAGATGGGGAATCAGAGGCAGCGAATCAGAGGCGGGGAATCAGAGGCGGGGAATCAGAGGCCGGGAATCAGAGGCCGGGAATCAGAGGCCGGGAATCAGAGGCCGGCAATCAGAGGCCGGGAATCAGAGATGGGGATTCAGAGGCGGGGAATCAAACACGGGGAATCAGAGCTGGGGAATCAGAGGCAGGGAATCAGAGGCGGGGAATCAGAGGAAGGGAATCAGATGTGGGGAATCAGAGGCGGGGAATCAGTGCTGGGGAATCAGAGGCGGGGAATCAGAGTTTGGGAATCAGAGGCGTGGAATTAGATATGGGGAAACAGAGGCGGGGAATCAGAGGCGGGGAAACAGAGCTGGGGAATCAGAGGCGGGGAAATCAGAGTTGGGGAATCGGAGGCGGGGAATCAGATATGGGGAATCAGAGGCGGGGAATTAGAGGCACGGAAAGAGAGGCGGGGAATCAGATATGGGGAATCAGAGGTGGGGAATCAGGGGTGGGGTATCAGAGGCTGGGTATCAGACACGGGGATTCAGAGGCGGGGAATCAGAGGCAGGGAATCAGATGTGCGGAATCAGAGATGGGGAATCAGAGGCAGGGAATCAGATGTGCGGAATCAGAGATGGGGAATCAAAGGCAGGGAATCAGAATCAGAAGCAGGGTATCAGAGGCCGGGAATCAGAGGCTGGAATCAGATGCCGGGAATAAGAGGCCGGAAATCAGAGGTGGGGAATCAGAGTCCGGGAATCAGAGATGGGGATTCAGAGGCGGGGAATGAGATATGGGGAATCAGAGGCGGGGAATCAGAGGCGGGGAAACAGAGGCGGGGAATCAGATATGGCGAATCAGAGGTGGCGAATCAAAGGCGGTGAATCAGAGATGGGGAATCAGAGGCCGGGAATCAGAGGCAGGGAATCAAACACGGAGAATCAGAGGAGGGGAATCAGAATTGGGGAATCAGAGATGGGGAATCAGAGATGGGGAATCAGAGGCAGGGAATCAGACGCGGGGAATCAGAGGTGGTGAATCAGAGATGTGGAATCAGAGGCGGGGAATCAGAGGCAGGGAATCAGACGCGGGGAATAAGAGGCGGGGAATCATAGCTGGTGAATCAGAGGCGGGGAATCAGAGGTGGGGAATCAGAGGCGGGGAATCAGATATTGGGAATCAGAGGTGGGGAATCAGAGGCGGGGAAACAGAGGCGGGGAATCAGATATGGGATATCAGAGGTGGGGAATCAGAGGTTGTGAATCAGAGATGGGGAATCAGAGGCGGGGAATCAGAGGCCGGTAATCAGACGCGGGGAATCAGAGGCGGGGAATCAGAGCTGGGAAATTAGAGGCAGGGAATCAGAGTTGGGGATTCAGAGGCGGGGAATCAGATATGGGGAAGCAGAGGCGGGGAATCAGAGGCGGGCAAATAGAGGCGGGGTTCAGATATGGGGAAACAGAGGCGGGGAATCAGAGGCGGGGAAACAGAGGCGGGGAATCAGATATGGGGATCAGAGGTGGGGAATCAGAGTTTGGGAATCAGAGCCTGGGAATCAGAGGCTGGGAATCAGATGCATGGAATCAGATGCAGGGAATCAGAGGCGGGGAATCAGAGCTGGGGAATCAGAGGTGGGGAATCAAAGTTGGGGAATCAGAGGCGGGGACTTAGATATGGGGAAACAGAGGCGGGGAATCAGAGGCGGGGAAACAGAGGCGGGGAATCAGATATGGGGAATCAGAGGTGGGGAATCAGAGGCAGGGAATCAGAGGCCGGGAATCAGAGGCCGGAATCAGATGCCGGGAATAAGAGGCCGGGAATCAGAGGTGGGGAATCAGAGTCCGGGAATCAGAGATGGGGAATCAGAGGCGGGGAATGAGATATGGGGAATCAGAGGAGGGGAATCAGAGGCGGGGAAACAGAGGCGAGGAATCAGATATGGGGAATCAGAGGTGGCGAATCAAAGGCGTTGAATCAGAGATGGGGAATCAGAGGCGGGGAATCAGAGGCAGGGAATCAAACACGGGGCATCAGAGGCGGGGAATCAGAGCTGGGGAATCAGAGGCGGGGAATCAGAGTTGGGGAATCAGAGGCGGGGAATCAGAGCTGGGGAATCAGAGGTGGGGATCAGAGTCGGGGAATCAGAGGCAGGGAATCAGATGTGCGGAATCAGAGATGGGGAATCAGAGGTGGGGAATCAGCGGCTGTGAATTAGAGATGGGGAATCAGAGGCGGGGAATCAGAGGCAGGAAATCAGACACGGGGACTCAGAGGCTGGGAATCAGACGGGGGGAATCAAAGGCGGGGAATCAGAGCTGGGGAATCAGAGGCGGGGAATCAGAGTTGGGGAATCAGAAGCGGGGAATCAGATATGGGGAAACAGAGGAGGGGAATCAGAGGCGGGGAAACAGAGGCGGGGAATCTGATATGGGGAATCAGAGGTGGCGAATGAAAGGCGGTGAATCAGAGATGGGGAATCAGAGGCGGGGAATCAGAGGCAGTGAATCAAACACGGGGAATCATAGGTGGGGAATCAGAGCTGGGGAATCAGAGGCGGGGAATCAGAGTTGGGGAATCAGAGGCGGGGAATCAGATATGGGGAAACAGGGGCGGGGAATCAGAGGCGGGGAAACAGAGGCGGGGAATCAGATATGGGGAATCAGAGGCGGGGAATTAGAGTTGGGGAATCAGAGGCGGGGAATCAGAGGCGGGGAAACAGAGGCGGGGAATCAAACACGGGGAATCAGAGGTGGGGAATCAGAGGTTGGGAATCAGAGGCAGGGAATCAGAGGCGGGGAATCAGAGGCGGGGAATCAGAGGCAGGGAATCAGATGTGCGGAATCGGAGATAGGGAATCAGAGGCGGGGAATCAGAGGCGGGGAATCAGAGGCCGGGAATCAGATATGGGGAAACAGAGGCGGGGAATCAGAGGCGGGGAAACAGAGGCTGGGAATCAGATATGGGGAATCAGAGGTGGGGAATCAGAGGTTGGGAATCAGAGGCAGGGAATCAGAGGCTTGGAATCAGATGCAGGGAATCAGATGCGGGGAATCAGAGGCGGGGAATCAGAGCTGGGGAATCAGAGGTGGGAAATCAAAGTTGGGGAATCAGAGGCGGGGACTTAGATATTGGGAAACAGAGGCAGGGAATCAGAGGCGGGGAATCAGATATGGGGAATCAGAGATGGGGAATCAGAGGCAGGGAATCAGATGTGCGGAATCAGAGATGGGGAATCAAAGGCAGGGAATCAGAATCAGAAGCAGGGAATCAGAGGCCGGGAATCAGAGGCCGGAATCAGATGCCGGGAATAAGAGGCCGGAAATCAGAGGTGGGGAATCAGAGTCCGGGAATCAGAGATGGGGATTCAGAGGCGGGGAATGAGATATGGGGAATCAGAGGCGGGGAATCAGAGGCGGGGAAACAGAGGCGGGGAATCAGATATGGCGAATCAGAGGTGGCGAATCAAAGGCGGTGAATCAGAGATGGGGAATCAGAGGCCGGGAATCAGAGGCAGGGAATCAAACACGGGGAATCAGAGGAGGGGAATCAGAATTGGGGAATCAGAGATGGGGAATCAGAGATGGGGAATCAGAGGCAGGGAATCAGATGCGGGGAATCAGAGGTGGTGAATCAGAGATGTGGAATCAGAGGCGGGGAATCAGAGGCAGTGAATCAGACGCGGGGAATAAGAGGCGGGGAATCATAGCTGGCGAATCAGAGGCGGGGAATCAGAGGTGGGGAATCAGAGGCGGGGAATCAGATATTGGGAATCAGAGGTGGGGAATCAGAGGCGGGGAAACAGAGGCGGGGAATCAGATATGGGGTATCAGAGGTGGGGAATCAGAGGTTGTGAATCAGAGATGGGGAATCAGAGGCGGGGAATCAGAGGCCGGTAATCAGACGCGGGGAATCAGAGGCGGGGAATCAGAGCTGGGAAATTAGAGGCAGGGAATCAGAGTTGGGGATTCAGAGGCGGGGAATCAGATATGGGGAAACAGAGGCGGGGAATCAGAGGCGTGCAAATAGAGGCGGGGTTCAGATATGGGGAACAGAGGCGGGGAATCAGAGGCGGGGAAACAGAGGCGGGGAATCAGATATGGGGATCAGAGGTGGGGAATCAGAGGTTGGGAATCAGAGTCTGGGAATCAGAGGCTGGGAATCAGATGCATGGAATCAGATGCGGGGAGTCAGAGGCGGGGAATCAGAGCTGGGGAATCAGAGGTGGGGAATCAAAGTTGGGGAATCAGAGGCGGGGACTTAGATATGGGGAAACAGAGGCGGGGAATCAGAGGCGGGGAAACAGAGGCGGGGAATCAGATATGGGGAATCAGAGGTGGGGAATCAGAGGCAGGGAATTAGATTTGCGGAATCAGAGATGGGGAATCAGAAGCAGGGAATCAGAGGCCAGGAATCAGAGGCCGGAATCAGATGCCGGGTATAAGAGGCCGGGAATCAGAGGTGGGGAATCAGAGTCCGGGAATCAGAGATGGGGAATCAGAGGCGGGGAATGAGATATGGGGAATCAGAGGAGGGGAATCAGAGGCGGGGAAACAGAGGCGAGGAATCAGATATGGGGAATCAGAGGTGGCGAATCAAAGGCGTTGAATCAGAGATGGGGAATCAGAGGCGGGGAATCAGAGGCAGGGAATCAAACACGGGGAATCAGAGGCGGGGAATCAGAGCTGGGGAATCAGAGGCGGGGAATCAGAGTTGGGGAATCAGAGGCGGGGAATCAGAGCTGGGGAATCAGAGGTGGGGATCAGAGTCGGGGAATCAGAGGCAGGGAATCAGATGTGCGGAATCAGAGATGGGGAATCAGAGGTGGGGAATCAGCGGCTGTGAATCAGAGATGGGGAATCAGAGGCGGGGAATCAGAGGCAGGAAATCAGACACGGGGACTCAGAGGCTGGGAATCAGACGGGGGGAATCAAAGGTGGGGAATCAGTGCTGGGGAATCAGAGGCGGGGAATCAGAGTTGGGGAATCAGAGGCGGGGAATCAGATATGGGGAAACAGAGGAGGGGAATCAGAGGCGGGGAAACAGAGGCGGGGAATCTGATATGGGGAATCAGAGGTGGCGAATGAAAGGTGGTGAATCAGAGATGGGGAATCAGAGGCGGGGAATCAGAGGCAGTGAATCAAACACGGGGAATCATAGGTGGGGAATCAGAGCTGGGGAATCAGAGGCGGGGAATCAGAGTTGGGGAATCAGAGGCGGGGAATCAGATATGGGGAAACAGAGGCTGGGAATCAGAGGCAGGGAAACAGAGGTGGGGAATCATATACGGGGAATCAGAGGTGGGGAATCAGAGGTTGCGAAACAGAGGCAGGGAATCAGAGCTGGGGAATCAGAGGCGGGGAATCAGAGCTGGGGAATCAGAGGCAGGGAATCAGAGTTGGGGATTCAGAGGCGGGGAATCAGAGCTGGGGAATCAGAGGCGGGGAATCAGAGGCGGGGAAATAGAGGCGGGGAATCAGAGGCAGGGAATCAGATGTGCGGAATCGGAGATAGGGAATCAGAGGCGGGGAATCAGAGGCGGGGAATCAGAGGCCGGGAATCAGATATGGGGAAACAGAGGCGGGGAATCAGAGGCGGGGAAACAGAGGCTGGGAATCAGATATGGGGAATCAGAGGTGGGGAATCAGAGGTTGGGAATCAGAGGCAGGGAATCAGAGGCTTGGAATCAGATGCAGGGAATCAGATGCGGGGAATCAGAGGCGGGGAATCAGAGCTGGGGAATCAGAGGTGGGGAATCAAAGTTGGGGAATCAGAGGCGGGGACTTAGATATTGGGAAACAGAGGCAGGGAATCAGAGGCGGGGAATCAGATATGGGGAATCAGAAATGGGGAATCAGAGGCAGGGAATCAGATGTGCGGAATCAGAGATGGGGAATCAAAGGCAGGGAATCAGAATCAGAAGCAGGGAATCAGAGGCCGGGAATCAGAGGCCGGAATCAGATGCCGGGAATAAGAGGCCGGAAATCAGAGGTGGGGAATCAGAGTCCGGGAATCAGAGATGGGGATTCAGAGGCGGGGAATGAGATATGGGGAATCAGAGGCGGGGAATCAGAGGCGGGGAAACAGAGGCGGGGAATCAGATATGGCGAATCAGAGGTGGCGAATCAAAGGCGGTGAATCAGAGATGGGGAATCAGAGGCCGGGAATCAGAGGCAGGGAATCAAACATGGGGAATCAGAGGAGGGGAATCAGAATTGGGGAATCAGAGATGGGGAATCAGAGATGGGGAATCAGAGGCAGGGAATCAGATGCGGGGAATCAGAGGTGGTGAATCAGAGATGTGGAATCAGAGGCGGGGAATCAGAGGCAGTGAATCAGACGCGGGGAATAAGAGGCGGGGAATCATAGCTGGCGAATCAGAGGCGGGGAATCAGAGGTGGGGAATCAGAGGCGGGGAATCAGATATTGGGAATCAGAGGTGGGGAATCAGAGGCGGGGAAACAGAGGCGGGGAATCAGATATGGGGTATCAGAGGTGGGGAATCAGAGGTTGTGAATCAGAGATGGGGAATCAGAGGCGGGGAATCAGAGGCCGGTAATCAGACGCGGGGAATCAGAGGCGGGGAATCAGAGCTGGGAAATTAGAGGCAGGGAATCAGAGTTGGGGATTCAGAGGCGGGGAATCAGATATGGGGAAACAGAGGCGGGGAATCAGAGGCGTGCAAATAGAGGCGGGGTTCAGATATGGGGAACAGAGGCGGGGAATCAGAGGCGGGGAAACAGAGGCGGGGAATCAGATATGGGGATCAGAGGTGGGGAATCAGAGGTTGGGAATCAGAGGCTGGGAATCAGAGGCTGGGAATCAGATGCATGGAATCAGATGCGGGGAATCAGAGGCGGGGAATCAGAGCTGGGGAATCAGAGGTGGGGAATCAAAGTTGGGGAATCAGAGGCGCGGACTTAGATATGGGGAAACAGAGGCGGGGAATCAGAGGCGGGGAAACAGAGGCGGGGAATCAGATATGGGGAATCAGAGGTGGGGAATCAGAGGCAGGGAATTAGATTTGCGGAATCAGAGATGGGGAATCAGAAGCAGGGAATCAGAGGCCAGGAATCAGAGGCCGGAATCAGATGCCGGGTATAAGAGGCCGGGAATCAGAGGTGGGGAATCAGAGTCCGGGAATCAGAGATGGGGAATCAGAGGCGGGGAATGAGATATGGGGAATCAGAGGAGGGGAATCAGAGGCGGGGAAACAGAGGCGAGGAATCAGATATGGGGAATCAGAGGTGGCGAATCAAAGGCGTTGAATCAGAGATGGGGAATCAGAGGCGGGGAATCAGAGGCAGGGAATCAAACACGGGGAATCAGAGGCGGGGAATCAGAGCTGGGGAATCAGAGGCGGGGAATCAGAGTTGGGGAATCAGAGGCGGGGAATCAGAGCTGGGGAATCAGTGGTGGGGATCAGAGTCGGGGAATCAGAGGCAGGGAATCAGATGTGCGGAATCAGAGATGGGGAATCAGAGGTGGGGAATCAGCGGCTGTGATTCAGAGATGGGGAATCAGTGGCGGGGAATCAGAGGCAGGAAATCAGACACGGGGACTCAGAGGCTGGGAATCAGACGGGGGGAATCAAAGGTGGGGAATCAGTGCTGGGGAATCAGAGGCGGGGAATCAGAGTTGGGGAATCAGAGGCGGGGAATCAGATATGGGGAAACAGAGGAGGGGAATCAGAGGCGGGGAAACAGAGGCGGGGAATCTGATATGGGGAATCAGAGGTGGCGAATGAAAGGTGGTGAATCAGAGATGGGGAATCAGAGGCGGGGAATCAGAGGCAGTGAATCAAACACGGGGAATCATAGGTGGGGAATCAGAGCTGGGGAATCAGAGGCGGGGAATCAGAGTTGGGGAATCAGAGGCGGGGAATCAGATATGGGGAAACAGAGGCTGGGAATCAGAGGCAGGGAAACAGAGGTGGGGAATCATATATGGGGAATCAGAGGTGGGGAATCAGAGGTTGCGAAACAGAGGCAGGGAATCAGAGCTGGGGAATCAGAGGCGGGGAATCAGAGCTGGGGAATCAGAGGCAGGGAATCAGAGTTGGGGATTCAGAGGCGGGGAATCAGAGCTGGGGAATCAGAGGCGGGGAATCAGAGGCGGGGAAATAGAGGCGGGGAAACAGAGGCGGGGAATCAGATATGGGGAATCAGAGGTGGGGAATCAGAGGCAGGGAATCAGATGTGCGGAATCAGAGATGGGGAATCAGAGGCAGGGATCAGAATCAGAAGCGGGGAATCAGAGGCCGGGATCAGAGGCCGGGAATCAGATGCCGGGAATAAGAGGCCAGGAATCAGAGTCCGGGAATCAGAGATGGGGAATCAGAGGCGGGGAATGAAATATGGGGAATCTGAGGCGGGGAATGAAATATGGGGAATCAGAGGCGGGGTATCAGAGGCGGGGAAACAGAGGCGGGGAATCTGATATGGGGAATCAGGGTGGCGAATGAAAGGCGGTGAATCAGAGATGGTGAATCAGAGGCAGGGAATCAGAGGCAGGGAATCAAACACGGGGAATCAGAGGCGGGGAATCAGAGCTGGGGAATCAGAGGCGGGGAATCAGAGTTGGGGAATCAGAGGCGGGGAATCAGATATGGGGAAACAGAGGCGGGGAATCAGATATGGGGAATCAGAGGTGGGGAATCAGAGGATGGGAAACAGAGGCAGGGAATCAGAGGCGGGGAGTCAGAGGCGGGGAATCAGAGGCAGGGAATCAGATGTGCAGAATCAGAGATGGGGAATCAGAGGCAGCGAATCAGAGGCGGGGAATCAGAGGCGGGGAATCAGAGGCCGGGAATCAGAGGCCGGGAATCAGAGGCCGGGAATCAGAGGCCGGCAATCAGAGGCCGGGAATCAGAGATGGGGATTCAGAGGCGGGGAATCAAACACGGGGAATCAGAGCTGGGGAATCAGAGGCAGGGAATCAGAGGCGGGGAATCAGAGGAAGGGAATCAGATGTGGGGAATCAGAGGCGGGGAATCAGTGCTGGGGAATCAGAGGCGGGGAATCAGAGTTTGGGAATCAGAGGCGTGGAATTAGATATGGGGAAACAGAGGCGGGGAATCAGAGGCGGGGAAACAGAGCTGGGGAATCAGAGGCGGGGAAATCAGAGTTGGGGAATCGGAGGCGGGGAATCAGATATGGGGAATCAGAGGCGGGGAATTAGAGGCACGGAAAGAGAGGCGGGGAATCAGATATGGGGAATCAGAGGTGGGGAATCAGGGGTGGGGTATCAGAGGCTGGGTATCAGACACGGGGATTCAGAGGCGGGGAATCAGAGGCAGGGAATCAGATGTGCGGAATCAGAGATGGGGAATCAGAGGCAGGGAATCAGATGTGCGGAATCAGAGATGGGGAATCAAAGGCAGGGAATCAGAATCAGAAGCAGGGTATCAGAGGCCGGGAATCAGAGGCTGGAATCAGATGCCGGGAATAAGAGGCCGGAAATCAGAGGTGGGGAATCAGAGTCCGGGAATCAGAGATGGGGATTCAGAGGCGGGGAATGAGATATGGGGAATCAGAGGCGGGGAATCAGAGGCGGGGAAACAGAGGCGGGGAATCAGATATGGCGAATCAGAGGTGGCGAATCAAAGGCGGTGAATCAGAGATGGGGAATCAGAGGCCGGGAATCAGAGGCAGGGAATCAAACACGGAGAATCAGAGGAGGGGAATCAGAATTGGGGAATCAGAGATGGGGAATCAGAGATGGGGAATCAGAGGCAGGGAATCAGACGCGGGGAATCAGAGGTGGTGAATCAGAGATGTGGAATCAGAGGCGGGGAATCAGAGGCAGGGAATCAGACGCGGGGAATAAGAGGCGGGGAATCATAGCTGGTGAATCAGAGGCGGGGAATCAGAGGTGGGGAATCAGAGGCGGGGAATCAGATATTGGGAATCAGAGGTGGGGAATCAGAGGCGGGGAAACAGAGGCGGGGAATCAGATATGGGATATCAGAGGTGGGGAATCAGAGGTTGTGAATCAGAGATGGGGAATCAGAGGCGGGGAATCAGAGGCCGGTAATCAGACGCGGGGAATCAGAGGCGGGGAATCAGAGCTGGGAAATTAGAGGCAGGGAATCAGAGTTGGGGATTCAGAGGCGGGGAATCAGATATGGGGAAGCAGAGGCGGGGAATCAGAGGCGGGCAAATAGAGGCGGGGTTCAGATATGGGGAAACAGAGGCGGGGAATCAGAGGCGGGGAAACAGAGGCGGGGAATCAGATATGGGGATCAGAGGTGGGGAATCAGAGTTTGGGAATCAGAGCCTGGGAATCAGAGGCTGGGAATCAGATGCATGGAATCAGATGCAGGGAATCAGAGGCGGGGAATCAGAGCTGGGGAATCAGAGGTGGGGAATCAAAGTTGGGGAATCAGAGGCGGGGACTTAGATATGGGGAAACAGAGGCGGGGAATCAGAGGCGGGGAAACAGAGGCGGGGAATCAGATATGGGGAATCAGAGGTGGGGAATCAGAGGCAGGGAATCAGAGGCCGGGAATCAGAGGCCGGAATCAGATGCCGGGAATAAGAGGCCGGGAATCAGAGGTGGGGAATCAGAGTCCGGGAATCAGAGATGGGGAATCAGAGGCGGGGAATGAGATATGGGGAATCAGAGGAGGGGAATCAGAGGCGGGGAAACAGAGGCGAGGAATCAGATATGGGGAATCAGAGGTGGCGAATCAAAGGCGTTGAATCAGAGATGGGGAATCAGAGGCGGGGAATCAGAGGCAGGGAATCAAACACGGGGCATCAGAGGCGGGGAATCAGAGCTGGGGAATCAGAGGCGGGGAATCAGAGTTGGGGAATCAGAGGCGGGGAATCAGAGCTGGGGAATCAGAGGTGGGGATCAGAGTCGGGGAATCAGAGGCAGGGAATCAGATGTGCGGAATCAGAGATGGGGAATCAGAGGTGGGGAATCAGCGGCTGTGAATTAGAGATGGGGAATCAGAGGCGGGGAATCAGAGGCAGGAAATCAGACACGGGGACTCAGAGGCTGGGAATCAGACGGGGGGAATCAAAGGCGGGGAATCAGAGCTGGGGAATCAGAGGCGGGGAATCAGAGTTGGGGAATCAGAAGCGGGGAATCAGATATGGGGAAACAGAGGAGGGGAATCAGAGGCGGGGAAACAGAGGCGGGGAATCTGATATGGGGAATCAGAGGTGGCGAATGAAAGGCGGTGAATCAGAGATGGGGAATCAGAGGCGGGGAATCAGAGGCAGTGAATCAAACACGGGGAATCATAGGTGGGGAATCAGAGCTGGGGAATCAGAGGCGGGGAATCAGAGTTGGGGAATCAGAGGCGGGGAATCAGATATGGGGAAACAGGGGCGGGGAATCAGAGGCGGGGAAACAGAGGCGGGGAATCAGATATGGGGAATCAGAGGCGGGGAATTAGAGTTGGGGAATCAGAGGCGGGGAATCAGAGGCGGGGAAACAGAGGCGGGGAATCAAACACGGGGAATCAGAGGTGGGGAATCAGAGGTTGGGAATCAGAGGCAGGGAATCAGAGGCGGGGAATCAGAGGCGGGGAATCAGAGGCAGGGAATCAGATGTGCGGAATCGGAGATAGGGAATCAGAGGCGGGGAATCAGAGGCGGGGAATCAGAGGCCGGGAATCAGATATGGGGAAACAGAGGCGGGGAATCAGAGGCGGGGAAACAGAGGCTGGGAATCAGATATGGGGAATCAGAGGTGGGGAATCAGAGGTTGGGAATCAGAGGCAGGGAATCAGAGGCTTGGAATCAGATGCAGGGAATCAGATGCGGGGAATCAGAGGCGGGGAATCAGAGCTGGGGAATCAGAGGTGGGAAATCAAAGTTGGGGAATCAGAGGCGGGGACTTAGATATTGGGAAACAGAGGCAGGGAATCAGAGGCGGGGAATCAGATATGGGGAATCAGAGATGGGGAATCAGAGGCAGGGAATCAGATGTGCGGAATCAGAGATGGGGAATCAAAGGCAGGGAATCAGAATCAGAAGCAGGGAATCAGAGGCCGGGAATCAGAGGCCGGAATCAGATGCCGGGAATAAGAGGCCGGAAATCAGAGGTGGGGAATCAGAGTCCGGGAATCAGAGATGGGGATTCAGAGGCGGGGAATGAGATATGGGGAATCAGAGGCGGGGAATCAGAGGCGGGGAAACAGAGGCGGGGAATCAGATATGGCGAATCAGAGGTGGCGAATCAAAGGCGGTGAATCAGAGATGGGGAATCAGAGGCCGGGAATCAGAGGCAGGGAATCAAACACGGGGAATCAGAGGAGGGGAATCAGAATTGGGGAATCAGAGATGGGGAATCAGAGATGGGGAATCAGAGGCAGGGAATCAGATGCGGGGAATCAGAGGTGGTGAATCAGAGATGTGGAATCAGAGGCGGGGAATCAGAGGCAGTGAATCAGACGCGGGGAATAAGAGGCGGGGAATCATAGCTGGCGAATCAGAGGCGGGGAATCAGAGGTGGGGAATCAGAGGCGGGGAATCAGATATTGGGAATCAGAGGTGGGGAATCAGAGGCGGGGAAACAGAGGCGGGGAATCAGATATGGGGTATCAGAGGTGGGGAATCAGAGGTTGTGAATCAGAGATGGGGAATCAGAGGCGGGGAATCAGAGGCCGGTAATCAGACGCGGGGAATCAGAGGCGGGGAATCAGAGCTGGGAAATTAGAGGCAGGGAATCAGAGTTGGGGATTCAGAGGCGGGGAATCAGATATGGGGAAACAGAGGCGGGGAATCAGAGGCGTGCAAATAGAGGCGGGGTTCAGATATGGGGAACAGAGGCGGGGAATCAGAGGCGGGGAAACAGAGGCGGGGAATCAGATATGGGGATCAGAGGTGGGGAATCAGAGGTTGGGAATCAGAGTCTGGGAATCAGAGGCTGGGAATCAGATGCATGGAATCAGATGCGGGGAGTCAGAGGCGGGGAATCAGAGCTGGGGAATCAGAGGTGGGGAATCAAAGTTGGGGAATCAGAGGCGGGGACTTAGATATGGGGAAACAGAGGCGGGGAATCAGAGGCGGGGAAACAGAGGCGGGGAATCAGATATGGGGAATCAGAGGTGGGGAATCAGAGGCAGGGAATTAGATTTGCGGAATCAGAGATGGGGAATCAGAAGCAGGGAATCAGAGGCCAGGAATCAGAGGCCGGAATCAGATGCCGGGTATAAGAGGCCGGGAATCAGAGGTGGGGAATCAGAGTCCGGGAATCAGAGATGGGGAATCAGAGGCGGGGAATGAGATATGGGGAATCAGAGGAGGGGAATCAGAGGCGGGGAAACAGAGGCGAGGAATCAGATATGGGGAATCAGAGGTGGCGAATCAAAGGCGTTGAATCAGAGATGGGGAATCAGAGGCGGGGAATCAGAGGCAGGGAATCAAACACGGGGAATCAGAGGCGGGGAATCAGAGCTGGGGAATCAGAGGCGGGGAATCAGAGTTGGGGAATCAGAGGCGGGGAATCAGAGCTGGGGAATCAGAGGTGGGGATCAGAGTCGGGGAATCAGAGGCAGGGAATCAGATGTGCGGAATCAGAGATGGGGAATCAGAGGTGGGGAATCAGCGGCTGTGAATCAGAGATGGGGAATCAGAGGCGGGGAATCAGAGGCAGGAAATCAGACACGGGGACTCAGAGGCTGGGAATCAGACGGGGGGAATCAAAGGTGGGGAATCAGTGCTGGGGAATCAGAGGCGGGGAATCAGAGTTGGGGAATCAGAGGCGGGGAATCAGATATGGGGAAACAGAGGAGGGGAATCAGAGGCGGGGAAACAGAGGCGGGGAATCTGATATGGGGAATCAGAGGTGGCGAATGAAAGGTGGTGAATCAGAGATGGGGAATCAGAGGCGGGGAATCAGAGGCAGTGAATCAAACACGGGGAATCATAGGTGGGGAATCAGAGCTGGGGAATCAGAGGCGGGGAATCAGAGTTGGGGAATCAGAGGCGGGGAATCAGATATGGGGAAACAGAGGCTGGGAATCAGAGGCAGGGAAACAGAGGTGGGGAATCATATACGGGGAATCAGAGGTGGGGAATCAGAGGTTGCGAAACAGAGGCAGGGAATCAGAGCTGGGGAATCAGAGGCGGGGAATCAGAGCTGGGGAATCAGAGGCAGGGAATCAGAGTTGGGGATTCAGAGGCGGGGAATCAGAGCTGGGGAATCAGAGGCGGGGAATCAGAGGCGGGGAAATAGAGGCGGGGAAACAGAGGCGGGGAATCAGATATGGGGAATCAGAGGTGGGGAATCAGAGGCAGGGAATCAGATGTGCGGAATCAGAGATGGGGAATCAGAGGCAGGGATCAGAATCAGAAGCGGGGAATCAGAGGCCGGGATCAGAGGCCGGGAATCAGATGCCGGGAATAAGAGGCCAGGAATCAGAGTCCGGGAATCAGAGATGGGGAATCAGAGGCGGGGAATGAAATATGGGGAATCTGAGGCGGGGAATGAAATATGGGGAATCAGAGGCGGGGTATCAGAGGCGGGGAAACAGAGGC
The DNA here is from genome assembly GCF_036971445.1 of Narcine bancroftii. Taxonomy (NCBI): domain Eukaryota; kingdom Metazoa; phylum Chordata; class Chondrichthyes; order Torpediniformes; family Narcinidae; genus Narcine; species Narcine bancroftii. Next base: position 382,248 of record NW_027211985.1, on the reverse strand, counting down.
GGGGAATCTGATATGGGGAATCAGGGTGGCGAATGAAAGGCGGTGAATCAGAGATGGTGAATCAGAGGCAGGGAATCAGAGGCAGGGAATCAAACACGGGGAATCAGAGGCGGGGAATCAGAGCTGGGGAATCAGAGGCGGGGAATCAGAGTTGGGGAATCAGAGGCGGGGAATCAGATATGGGGAAACAGAGGCGGGGAATCAGATATGGGGAATCAGAGGTGGGGAATCAGAGGATGGGAAACAGAGGCAGGGAATCAGGGGCGGGGAGTCAGAGGCGGGGAATCAGAGGCAGGGAATCAGATGTGCAGAATCAGAGATGGGGAATCAGAGGCAGCGAATCAGAGGCGGGGAATCAGAGGCGGGGAATCAGAGGCCGGGAATCAGAGGCCGGGAATCAGAGGCCGGGAATCAGAGGCCGGCAATCAGAGGCCGGGAATCAGAGATGGGGATTCAGAGGCGGGGAATCAAACACGGGGAATCAGAGCTGGGGAATCAGAGGCAGGGAATCAGAGGCGGGGAATCAGAGGAAGGGAATCAGATGTGGGGAATCAGAGGCGGGGAATCAGTGCTGGGGAATCAGAGGCGGGGAATCAGAGTTTGGGAATCAGAGGCGTGGAATTAGATATGGGGAAACAGAGGCGGGGAATCAGAGGCGGGGAAACAGAGCTGGGGAATCAGAGGCGGGGAAATCAGAGTTGGGGAATCGGAGGCGGGGAATCAGATATGGGGAATCAGAGGCGGGGAATTAGAGGCACGGAAAGAGAGGCGGGGAATCAGATATGGGGAATCAGAGGTGGGGAATCAGGGGTGGGGTATCAGAGGCTGGGTATCAGACACGGGGATTCAGAGGCGGGGAATCAGAGGCAGGGAATCAGATGTGCGGAATCAGAGATGGGGAATCAGAGGCAGGGAATCAGATGTGCGGAATCAGAGATGGGGAATCAAAGGCAGGGAATCAGAATCAGAAGCAGGGTATCAGAGGCCGGGAATCAGAGGCTGGAATCAGATGCCAGGAATAAGAGGCCGGAAATCAGAGGTGGGGAATCAGAGTCCGGGAATCAGAGATGGGGATTCAGAGGCGGGGAATGAGATATGGGGAATCAGAGGCGGGGAATCAGAGGCGGGGAAACAGAGGCGGGGAATCAGATATGGCGAATCAGAGGTGGCGAATCAAAGGCGGTGAATCAGAGATGGGGAATCAGAGGCCGGGAATCAGAGGCAGGGAATCAAACACGGAGAATCAGAGGAGGGGAATCAGAATTGGGGAATCAGAGATGGGGAATCAGAGATGGGGAATCAGAGGCAGGGAATCAGACGCGGGGAATCAGAGGTGGTGAATCAGAGATGTGGAATCAGAGGCGGGGAATCAGAGGCAGGGAATCAGACGCGGGGAATAAGAGGCGGGGAATCATAGCTGGTGAATCAGAGGCGGGGAATCAGAGGTGGGGAATCAGAGGCGGGGAATCAGATATTGGGAATCAGAGGTGGGGAATCAGAGGCGGGGAAACAGAGGCGGGGAATCAGATATGGGATATCAGAGGTGGGGAATCAGAGGTTGTGAATCAGAGATGGGGAATCAGAGGCGGGGAATCAGAGGCCGGTAATCAGACGCGGGGAATCAGAGGCGGGGAATCAGAGCTGGGAAATTAGAGGCAGGGAATCAGAGTTGGGGATTCAGAGGCGGGGAATCAGATATGGGGAAGCAGAGGCGGGGAATCAGAGGCGGGCAAATAGAGGCGGGGTTCAGATATGGGGAAACAGAGGCGGGGAATCAGAGGCGGGGAAACAGAGGCGGGGAATCAGATATGGGGATCAGAGGTGGGGAATCAGAGTTTGGGAATCAGAGGCTGGGAATCAGAGGCTGGGAATCAGATGCATGGAATCAGATGCAGGGAATCAGAGGCGGGGAATCAGAGCTGGGGCATCAGAGGTGGGGAATCAAAGTTGGGGAATCAGAGGCGGGGACTTAGATATGGGGAAACAGAGGCGGGGAATCAGAGGCGGGGAAACAGAGGCGGGGAATCAGATATGGGGAATCAGAGGTGGGGAATCAGAGGCAGGGAATCAGAGGCCGGGAATCAGAGGCCGGAATCAGATGCCGGGAATAAGAGGCCGGGAATCAGAGGTGGGGAATCAGAGTCCGGGAATCAGAGATGGGGAATCAGAGGCGGGGAATGAGATATGGGGAATCAGAGGAGGGGAATCAGAGGCGGGGAAACAGAGGCGAGGAATCAGATATGGGGAATCAGAGGTGGCGAATCAAAGGCGTTGAATCAGAGATGGGGAATCAGAGGCGGGGAATCAGAGGCAGGGAATCAAACACGGGGCATCAGAGGCGTGGAATCAGAGCTGGGGAATCAGAGGCGGGGAATCAGAGTTGGGGAATCAGAGGCGGGGAATCAGAGCTGGGGAATCAGAGGTGGGGATCAGAGTCGGGGAATCAGAGGCAGGGAATCAGATGTGCGGAATCAGAGATGGGGAATCAGAGGTGGGGAATCAGCGGCTGTGAATTAGAGATGGGGAATCAGAGGCGGGGAATCAGAGGCAGGAAATCAGACACGGGGACTCAGAGGCTGGGAATCAGACGGGGGGAATCAAAGGCGGGGAATCAGAGCTGGGGAATCAGAGGCGGGGAATCAGAGTTGGGGAATCAGAAGTGGGGAATCAGATATGGGGAAACAGAGGAGGGGAATCAGAGGCGGGGAAACAGAGGCGGGGAATCTGATATGGGGAATCAGAGGTGGCGAATGAAAGGCGGTGAATCAGAGATGGGGAATCAGAGGCGGGGAATCAGAGGCAGTGAATCAAACACGGGGAATCATAGGTGGGGAATCAGAGCTGGGGAATCAGAGGCGGGGAATCAGAGTTGGGGAATCAGAGGCGGGGAATCAGATATGGGGAAACAGAGGCTGGGAATCAGAGGCAGGGAAACAGAGTGGGGAATCATATATGGGGAATCAGAGGTGGGGAATCAGAGGTTGCGAAACAGAGGCAGGGAATCAGAGCTGGGGAATCAGAGGCAGGGAATCAGAGTTGGGGATTCAGAGGCGGGGAATCAGAGCTGGGAAATCAGAGGCGGGGAATCAGAGGCGGGGAAATAGATATGGGGAAACAGAGGCGGGGAATTAGAGGCGGGGAAACAGAGGCAGGGAATCAGATATGGGGAATCAGAGGTGGGGAATCAGAGGCACGGAATCAGATGTGCGGAATCAGAGATGGGGAATCAGAGGCAGGGATCAGAATCAGAAGCGGGGAATCAGAGGCCGGGATCAGAGGCCGGGAATCAGATGCCGGGAATAAGAGGCCAGGAATCAGAGTCCGGGAATCAGAGATGGGGAATCAGAGGTGGGGAATGAAATATGGGGAATCAGAGGCGGGGTATCAGAGGCGGGGAAACAGAGGCGGGGAATCTGATATGGGGAATCAGGGTGGCGAATGAAAGGAGGTGAATCAGAGATGGTGAATCAGAGGCGGGGAATCAGAGGCGGGGAATCAGATATGGGGAAACAGATGCGGGGAATCAGATATGGGGAATCAGAGTTGGGGAATCAGAGGATGGGAAACAGAGGCAGGGAATCAGAGGCAGGGAATCAGATGTGCAGAATCAGAGATGGGGAATCAGAGGCAGCGAATCAGAGGCGGGGAATCAGAGGCGGGGTATCAGAGGCCGGGAATCAGAGGCTGGGAATCAGAGGCCGGGAATCAGAGGCCGGCAATCAGAGGCAGGGAATTAGAGATGGGGATTCAGAGGCGGGGAATCAAACACGGGGAATCAGAGCTGGGGAATCAGAGACAGGGAATCAGAGGCGGGGAATCAGAGGAAGGGAATCAGATGTGGGGAATCAGAGGCGGAGAATCAGAGCTGGGGAATCAGAGGCGGGGAATCAGAGTTTGGGAATCAGAGGCGTGGAATTAGATATGGGGAAACAGAGGCGGGGAATCAGAGGCGGGGAAACAGAGCTGGGGAATCAGAGGCGGGGAAATCAGAGTTGGGGAATCGGAGGCGGGGAATCAGATATGGGGAATCAGAGGCGGGGAATTAGAGGCACGGAAAGAGAGGCGGGGAATCAGATATGGTGAATCAGAGGTGGGGAATCAGGGGTGGGGTATCAGAGGCTGGGTATCAGACACGGGGATTCAGAGGCGGGGAATCAGAGGCAGGGAATCAGATGTGCGGAATCAGAGATGGGGATTCAGAGGCAGGGAATCAGATGTGCGGAATCAGAGATGGGGAATCAAAGGCAGGGAATCAGAATCAGAAGCAGGGAATCAGAGGCCGGGAATCAGAGGCCGGAATCAGATGCCGGGAATAAGAGGCCGGGAATCAGAGGTGGGGAATCAGAGTCCGGGAATCAGAGATGGGGATTCAGAGGCGGGGAATGAGATATGGGGAATCAGAGGCGGGGAATCAGAGGCGGGGAAACAGAGGCGGGGAATCAGATATGGCGAATCAGAGGTGGCGAATCAAAGGCGGTGAATCAGAGATGGGGAATCAGAAGCCGGGAATCAGAGGCAGGGAATCAAACACTGGGAATCAGAGGAGGGGAATCAGAATTAGGGAATCAGAGATGGGGAATCAGAGATGGGGAATCAGAGGCAGGGAATCAGACGCGGGGAATCAGAGGTGGTGAATCAGAGATGTCGAATCCGAGGCGGGGAATCAGAGGCAGGGAATCAGACGCGGGGAATAAGAGGCGGGGAATCATAGCTGGCGAATCAGAGGCGGGGAATCAGAGGTGGGGAATCAGAGGCGGGGAATCAGATATTGGGAATCAGAGGTGGGGAATCAGAGGCGGGGTAACAGAGGCGGGGAATCAGATATGGGGTATCAGAGGTGGGGAAACAGAGGTTGTGAATCAGAGATGGGGAATCAGAGGCGGGGAATCAGAGCTGGGAAATTAGAGGCAGGGAATCAGAGTTGGGGATTCAGAGGCGGGGAATCAGATATGGCGAAACAGAGGTGGGGAATCAGAGGTGGGCAAATAGAGGCGGGGATCAGATATGGGGAAACAGAGGCGGGGAATCAGAGGCAGGGAAACAGAGGCGGGGAATCAGATATGGGGATCAGAGGTGGGGAATCAGAGGTTGGGAATCAGAGGCTGGGAATCAGAGGCTGGGAATCAGATGCATGGAATCAGATGCGGGGAATCAGAGGCGGGGAATCAGAGCTGGGGAATCAGAGGTGGGGAATCAAAGTTGGGGAATCAGAGGCGGGGACTTAGATATGGGGAAACAGAGGCGGGGAATCAGAGGCGGGGTAACAGAGGCGGGGAATCAGAGATGGGGAATCAGAGGTGGGGAATCAGAGGCAGGGAATTAGATTTGCGGAATCAGAGATGGGGAATCAGAGGCAGGGAATCAGAGGCCGGGAATCAGAGGCCGGAATCAGATGCCGGGAATAAGAGGCCGGGAATCAGAGGTGGGGAATCAGAGTCCGGGAATCAGAGATAGGGAATCAGAGGCGGGGAATGAGATATGGGGAATCAGAGGAGGGGAATCAGAGGCTGGGAAACAGAGGCGAGGAATCAGATATGGGGAATCAGAGGTGGCGAATCAAAGGCGTTGAATCAGAGATGGGGAATCAGAGGCGGGGAATCAGAGGCAGGGAATCAAACACGGGGAATCAGAGGCGGGGAATCAGAGCTGGGGAATCAGAGGCGGGGAATCAGAGTTGGGGAATCAGAGGCGGGGAATCAGAGCTGGGGAATCAGAGGTGGGGATCAGAGTCGGGGAATCAGAGGCAGGGAATCAGATGTGCGGAATCAGAGATGGGGAATCAGAGGTGGGGAATCAGAGGCTGTGAATCAGAGATGGGGAATCAGAGGCGGGGAATCAGAGGCAGGAAATCAGAGACGGGGATTCAGAGGCTGGGAATCAGACGGGGGGAATCAAAGGCGGGGAATCAGAGCTGGGGAATCAGAGGCAGGGAATCAGAGTTGGGGATTCAGAGGCGGGGAATCAGATATGGGGAAACAGAGGCGGGGAATCAGAGGCGGGCAAACAGAGGCGGGGAATTAGATATGGGGAATCAGAGGTGGGGAATCAGAGGTGGTGAATCAGAGATGGGGAATCACAGGCGGGGAATCAGAGGCAGGGAATAGAACGCGGGAAATCAGAGGCAGGGAATCAGAGTTGGGGCATCAGAGGTTGGGAATTAGATATGGGGAAACAGAGGCGGGGAATCAGAGGCGGGGAAACAGAGGCGGGAAATCAGATATGGGGAATCAGAGGTGGGGAATCAGAGGCAGGGAATCAGATGTGCGGAATCAGAGATGGGGAATCAGAGGCAGGGAATCAGAATCAGAAGCGGGGAATCAGAGGCCGGGAATCAGAGGCCGGGAATCAGATGCTGGGAATAAGAGGCCGGGAATCAGAGGTGGGGAATCAGAGTCCGGGAATCAGAGATGGGGATTCAGAGGCGGGGAATGAGATATGGAGAATCAGAGGCGGGGAATCAGAGGCGGGGAAACAGAGGTGGGGAATCAGATATGTGGAATCAGAGGTGGCGAATCAAAGGCGGTGAATCAGAGATGGGGAATCAGAGGCGGGGAATCAGAGGCAGGGAATCAAACACGGGAAATCAGAGGCGGGGAATCAGAGCTGGGGAATCAGAGGCGGGGAATCAGAGTTGGGGAATCAGAGGCAGGGAATCAGATATGGGGAAACAGGGGCAGGGAATCAGAGGCGGGGAAACAGAGGCGGGGTATCAGATATGGGGAATCAGAGGTGTGGAATCAGAGGTTGGGAATCAGAGGCAGGGAATCAGAGGCGGGGAAACAGAGGCGGGGAATCAGATATGGGGAATCAGAGGTGGCGAATCAAAGGCGGTGAAACAGAGATGGGGAATCAGGGCAGGGAATCAGAGGCAGGGAATCAGAGGTGGGGAATCAGAGGCGGGGAATCAGATATTGGGAATCAGAGGTGGGGAATCAGAGGCGGGGAAACAGAGGCGGGGAATCAGATATGGGGATCAGAGGTGGGGAATCAGAGGTTGGGAATCAGAGGCTGGGAATCAGAGGCTGGGAATCAGATGCATGGAATCAGATGCGGGGAATCAGAGGCGGGGAATCAGAGCTGGGGAATCAGAGGTGGGGAATCAAAGTTGGGGAATCAGAGGCAGGGACTTAGATATGGGGAAACAGAGGCGGGGAATCAGAGGCGGGGTAACAGAGGCGGGGAATCAGAGATGGGGAATCAGAGGTGGGGAATCAGAGGCAGGGAATTAGATTTGCGGAATCAGAGATGGGGAATCAGAGGCAGGGAATCAGAGGCCGGGAATCAGAGGCCGGAATCAGATGCCGGGAATAAGAGGCCGGGAATCAGAGGTGGGGAATCAGAGTCCGGGAATCAGAGATAGGGAATCAGAGGCGGGGAATGAGATATGGGGAATCAGAGGAGGGGAATCAGAGGCTGGGAAACAGAGGCGAGGAATCAGATATGGGGAATCAGAGGTGGCGAATCAAAGGCGTTGAATCAGAGATGGGGAATCAGAGGCGGGGAATCAGAGGCAGGGAATCAAACACGGGGAATCAGAGGCGGGGAATCAGAGCTGGGGAATCAGAGGCGGGGAATCAGAGTTGGGGAATCAGAGGCGGGGAATCAGAGCTGGGGAATCAGAGGTGGGGATCAGAGTCGGGGAATCAGAGGCAGGGAATCAGATGTGCGGAATCAGAGATGGGGAATCAGAGGTGGGGAATCAGAGGCTGTGAATCAGAGATGGGGAATCAGAGGCGGGGAATCAGAGGCAGGAAATCAGAGACGGGGATTCAGAGGCTGGGAATCAGACGGGGGGAATCAAAGGCGGGGAATCAGAGCTGGGGAATCAGAGGCAGGGAATCAGAGTTGGGGATTCAGAGGCGGGGAATCAGAGGCGGGCAAACAGAGGCGGGGAATTAGATATGGGGAATCAGAGGTGGGGAATCAGAGGTGGTGAATCAGAGATGGGGAATCACAGGCGGGGAATCAGAGGCAGGGAATAGAACGCGGGAAATCAGAGGCAGGGAATCAGAGTTGGGGCATCAGAGGTTGGGAATTAGATATGGGGAAACAGAGGCGGGGAATCAGAGGCGGGGAAACAGAGGCGGGAAATCAGATATGGGGAATCAGAGGTGGGGAATCAGAGGCAGGGAATCAGATGTGCGGAATCAGAGATGGGGAATCAGAGGCAGGGAATCAGAATCAGAAGCGGGGAATCAGAGGCCGGGAATCAGAGGCCGGGAATCAGATGCTGGGAATAAGAGGCCGGGAATCAGAGGTGGGGAATCAGAGTCCGGGAATCAGAGATGGGGATTCAGAGGCGGGGAATGAGATATGGAGAATCAGAGGCGGGGAATCAGAGGCGGGGAAACAGAGGTGGGGAATCAGATATGTGGAATCAGAGGTGGCGAATCAAAGGCGGTGAATCAGAGATGGGGAATCAGAGGCGGGGAATCAGAGGCAGGGAATCAAACACGGGAAATCAGAGGCGGGGAATCAGAGCTGGGGAATCAGAGGCGGGGAATCAGAGTTGGGGAATCAGAGGCAGGGAATCAGATATGGGGAAACAGGGGCAGGGAATCAGAGGCGGGGAAACAGAGGCGGGGTATCAGATATGGGGAATCAGAGGTGTGGAATCAGAGGTTGGGAATCAGAGGCAGGGAATCAGAGGCGGGGAAACAGAGGCGGGGAATCAGATATGGGGAATCAGAGGTGGCGAATCAAAGGCGGTGAAACAGAGATGGGGAATCAGGGCAGGGAATCAGAGGCAGGGAATCAGAGGTGGGGAATCAGAGGCGGGGAATCAGATATTGGGAATCAGGGCAGGGAATCAGAGGCGGGGAAACAGAGGCGGGGAATCAGATATGGGGTATCAGAGGTGGGGAATCAGAGGTTGTGAATCAGAGATGGGGAATCAGAGGCGGGGAATCAGAGGCCGGTAATCAGACGCGGGGAATCAGAGGCGGGGAATCAGAGCTGGGTAATTAGAGGCAGGGAATCAGAGTTGGGGATTCAGAGGCGGGGAATCAGATATGGGAAACAGAGGCGGGGAATCAGAGGCGGGCAAATAGAGGTGGGGATCAGATATGGGGATCAGAGGTGGGGAATCAGAGGTTGGGAATCAGAGGCTGGGAATCAGAGGCTGGGAATCAGATGCATGGAATCAGATGCGGGGAATCAGAGGCGGGTAATCAGAGCTGGGGAATCAGAGGTGGGGAATCAAAGTTGGCGAATCAGAGGCGGGGACTTAGATATGGGGAAACAGAGGTGGGGAATCAGAGGCGGGGAAACAGAGGCGGGGAATCAGATATGGGGAATCAGAGGTGGGGAATCAGACGCAGGGAATTAGATTTGCGGAATCAGAGATGGGGAATCAGAAGCAGGGAATCAGAGGCCGGGAATCAGAGGCCGGAATCAGATGCTGGGAATAAGAGGCCGGGAATCAGAGATGGGGAATAAGAGGCGGGGAATGAGATATGGGGAATCAGAGGAGGGGAATCAGAGGCGGGGAAACAGAGGCGAGGAATCAGATATGGGGAATCAGAGGTGGCGAATCAAAGGCGTTGAATCAGAGATGGTGAATCAGAGGCGGGGAATCAGAGGCAGGGAATCAAACACGGGGAATCAGACGCGGGGAAGCAGAGCTGGGGAATCAGAGGCTGGGAATCAGATGTGCGGAATCAGAGATGGGGAATCAGAGGTGGGGAATCAGAGGCTGTGAATCAGAGATGGGGAATCAGAGGCGGGGAATCAGAGGCAGGAAATCAGACACGGGGATTCAGAGGCTGGGAATGAGACGGGGGGAATCAAAGGCGGGGAATCAGAGCTGGGGAATCAGAGGCAGGGAATCAGAGTTGGGGATTCAGAGGCGGGGAATCAGATATGGGGAAACAGAGGCGGGGAATCAGAGGCGGGCAAACAGAGGCGGGGAATTAGATATGGGGAATCAGAGGTGGGGAATCAGAGGTGGTGAATCAGAGATGGGGAATCACAGGCGGGGAATCAGCGGCAGGGAATAGAACGCGGGGAATCAGAGGCAGGGAATCAGAGTTGGGGCATCAGAGGTTGACAATTAGATATGGGGAAACAGAGGCGGGGAATCAGAGGCGGGGAAACAGAGGCGGGAAATCAGATATGGGGAATCAGAGGTGGGGAATCAGAGGCAGGGAATCAGATGTGCGGAATCAGAGATGGGGAATCAGAGGCAGGGAATCAGAATCAGAAGCAGGGAATCAGAGGCCGGGAATCAGAGGCCGGGAATCAGATGCTGGGAATAAGAGGCCGGGAATCAGAGGTGGGGAATCAGAGTCCGGGAATCAGAGATGGGGATTCAGAGGCGGGGAATGAGATATGGAGATTCAGAGGCGGGGAATCAGAGGCGGGGAAACAGAGGTGGGGAATCAGATATGTGGAATCAGAGGTGGCGAATCAAAGGCGGTGAATCAGAGATGGGGAATCAGAGGTGGGTTATCAGAGGTTGGGAATCAGAGGCAGGGAATCTGAGGCGGGGAATCAGATGTGCGGAATCGGAGATGGGGAATCAGAGGCAGGGAATCAGAGGCGGGGAATCTGATATGGGGAATCAGAGGTGGCGAATGAAAGGCGGTGAATCAGAGATGGGGAATCAGATGCGGGGAATCAGAGGCAGTGAATCAAACACGGGGAATCATAGGTGGGGAATCAGAGCTGGGGAATCAGAGGCGGGGAATCAGAGTTGGGGAATCAGAGGCGGGGAATCAGATATGGGGAAACAGAGGCTGGGAATCAGAGGCAGGGAAACAGAGGTGGGGAATCATATATGGGGAATCAGAGGTGGGGAATCAGAGGTTGCGAAACAGAGGCAGGGAATCAAAGCTGGGGAATCAGAGGCGGGGAATCAGAGCTGGGGAATCTGAGGCAGGGAATCAGAGTTGGGGATTCAGAAGGGGGGAATCAGAGCTGGGGAATCAGAGGCGGGGAATCAGAGGCGGGGAAATAGATATGGGGAAACAGAGGCGGGGAATTAGAGGCGGGGAAACAGAGGCGGGGAATCAGATATGGGGAATCAGAGGTGGGGAATCAGAGGCAGGGAATCAGATGTGCGGAATCAGAGATGGGGAATCAGAGGCAGGGATCAGAATCAGAAGCGGGGAATCAGAGGCCGGGATCAGAGGCCGGGAATCAGATGCCGGGAATAAGAGGCCAGGAATCAGAGTCCGGGAATCAGAGATGGGGAATCAGAGGCGGGGAATGAAATATGGGGAATCAGAGGCGGGGTATCAGAGGCGGGGAAACAGAGGCGGGGAATCTGATATGGGGAATCAGGGTGGCGAATGAAAGGCGGTGAATCAGAGATGGTGAATCAAAGGCGGGGAAACAGAGGCGGGGAATCAGATATGGGGTATCAGAGGTGGGGAATCAGAGGTTGTGAATCAGAGATGGGGAATCAGAGGCGGGGAATCAGAGGCCGGTAATCAGACGCGGGGAATCAGAGGCGGGGAATCAGAGCTGGGAAATTAGAGGCAGGGAATCAGAGTTGGGGATTCAGAGGCGGGGAATCAGATATGGGGAAACAGAGGCGGGTAATCAGATGCGGGCAAATAGAGGCGGGGATCAGATATGGGGAAACAGAGGTGGGGAATCAGAGGCGGGGAAACAGAGGCGTGGAATCAGATATGGGGAATCAGAGGTGGGGAATCAGAGGTTGGGAATCAGAGGCTGGGAATCAGAGGCTGGGAATCAGATGCATGGAATCAGATGCGGGGAATCAGAGGCGGGGAATCAGAGCTGGGGAATCAGAGGTGGGGAATCAAAGTTGGGGAATCAGAGGCGGGGACTTAGATATGGGGAAACAGAGGCGGGGAATCAGAGGCGGGGAAACAGAGGCGGGGAATCAGATATGGGGAATCAGAGGTGGGGAATCAGAGGCAGGGTATTAGATTTGCGGAATCAGAGATGGGGAATCAGAAGCAGGGAATCAGAGGCCGGGAATCAGAGGCCGGACTCAGATGCAGGGAATAAGAGGCCGGGAATCAGAGGTGGGGAATCAGAGTCCGGGAATCAGAGATGGGGAATCAGAGGCGGGGAATGAGACATGGGGAATCAGAGGCGGGGAATCAGAGGCAGGGGATCAAACACGGGGAATCAGAGGCGGGGAATCAGAGCTGGGGAATCAGAGGCGGGGAATCAGAGTTGGGGAATCAGAGGTGGGGAATCAGAGTTGGGGAATCAGAGGCGGGGACTTAGATATTGGGAAACGGAGGCGGGGAATCAAAGGTGGGGAAACAGAGGCGGGGAATCAGATATGGGGAATCAGAGGTGGGGAAACAGAGGCAGGGAATCAAACACGGGGAATCAGATGCGGGGAAACAGAGCTGGGGAATCAGAGGCGGGGAATCAGAGTTGGGGAATCAGAGGCGGGGAATCAGACGCAGGGAATCAATATGGGAAATCAGAGGTGGGGAATCAGACGCAAGGAATCAATATGGGAAATCAGAGTTGGGGAATCAGAGGTTGGGAATCAAAGGAAGGGAATCAGAGGCGAGGAATCAGAGCTGGGGAATCAGAGGCGGGGAATCAGAATTGGGGAATCAGAGATGGGGAATCAGAGATGGGGAATCAGAGGCGGGGAATCAGACGCGTGGAATCAGAGGTGGTGAATCAGAGATGTGGAATCAAAGGCGGGGAATCAGAGGCAGGGAATCAGACGCGGGGAATCAGAGGCGGGGAATCATAGCTGGCGAATCAGAGGCGGGGAATGAGATATGGGGAATCAGAGGCGGGGAATCAGAGGCGGGGAAACAGTGGCGAGGAATCAGATATGGGGAATCAGAGGTGGCGAATCAAAGGCGGTGAATCAGAGATGGGGAATCAGAGGCGGGGAATCAGAGGCAGGGGATCAAACACGGGGAATCAGAGGCGGGGAATCAGAGCTGTGGAATCAGAGGCGGGGAATCAGAGTTGGGGAATCAGAGGCGGGGAATCAGAGCTGGGGAATCAGAGGTGGGGAATCAGATTCGGGGAATCAGAGGCAGGGAGTCGGATGTGCGGAATCAGAGATGGGGAATCAGAGGTGGGGAATCAGAGGCGGTGAATCTGAGATGGGGAATCAGAGGCGGGGAATCAGAGGCAGGTTATCAGACACGGTGATTCAGAGGCTGGGAATCAGACGGGGGGAATCAAAGGCGGGGAATGAAGCTGGGGAATCAGAGGCAGGGAATCAGAGTTGGGGAATCAGAGGCGGGGAATCAGAGTTGGGGAATCAGAGGCGGGGAATCAGAGCTGCGGAATCAGAGGTGGGGATCAGAGTCGGGGAATCAGAGGCAGGGGATCAAACACGGGGAATCAGAGGCGGGGAATCAGAGCTGGGGAATCAGAGGCGGGGAATCAGAGTTGGGGAATCAGAGGCGGGGAATCAGAGCTGCGGAATCAGAGGTGGGGATCAGAGTCGGGGAATCAGAGGCAGGGGATCAAACACGGGGAATCAGAGGCGGGGAATCAGAGGCGGGGAATCAGAGGCAAGAAATCAGACACGGGGTTTCAGAGGCAGGGAATCAGACGGGGGAATCAAAGGCGGGGAATCAGAGCTGGGGAATCAGAGGCTGGGAATCAAAGTTGGGGAATCAGAGGCAGGGAATCAGATATGGGGAAACAGGGGCGGGGAATCAGAGGCGGGGACACAGAGGCAGGGAATCAGATATGGGGAATCAGAGGCGGGGAATTAGAGTTGGGGAATCAGAGGCGGGGAATCAGAGGCGGGGAAACAGAGGCGGGGAATCAAACACGGAGAATCAGAGGTGGGGAATCAGAGGTTGGGAATCAGATGCAGGGAATCAGAGGCGGGGAATCAGAGGCGGGGAATCAGAGGCAGGGAATCAGATGTGCGGAATCGGAGATGGGGAATCAGAGGCAGGGAATCAGAGGCGGGGAATCAGAGGCGGGGAATCAGAGGCCGGGAATCAGATATGGGGAAACAGAGGCGGGGAAACAGAGGCTGGGGATCAGATATGGGGAATCAGAGGTGGGGAATCAGAGTTTGGGAATCAGAGGCAGGGAATCAGAGGCTTGGAATCAGATGCAGGGAATCAGATGCGGGGAATCAGAGGCGGGGAATCAGAGCTGGGGAATCAGATGCTGGGAATCAAAGTTGGGGAATCAGAGGCAGGGAATCAGATATGGGGAAACAGGGGTGGGGAATCAGAGGTGGGGAAACAGAGGCGGGGAATCAGATATGGGGAATCAGAGGCGGGGAATTAGAGTTGGGGAATCAGAGGAGGGGAATCAGAGGCGGGGAAACAGAGGCGGGGAATCAAACACGGGGAATCAGAGGTGGGGAATCAGAGGTTGGGAATCAGAGGCAGGGAATCAGAGGCGGGGAATCAGAGGCGGGGAATCAGAGGCAGGGAATCAGATGTGCGGAATCGGAGATGGGGAATCAGAGGCAGGGAATCAGAGGCGGGGAATCAGAGGCGGGGAACCAGAGGCCGGGAATCAGATATGGGGAAACAGAGGCGGGGAATCAGAGGCGGGGAAACAGAGGCTGGGAATCAGATATGGGGAATCAGAGGTGGGGAATCAGAGGTTGGGAATCAGAGGCAGGGAATAAGAGGCTTGGAATCAGATGCAGGGAATCAGATGCGGGGAATCAGAGGCGGGGAATCAGAGCTGGGGAATCAGAGGTGGGGAATTAGAGTTGTGGAATCAGAGGCGGGGACTTAGATATTGGGAAACAGAGGCGGGGAATCAGAGGCGGGGAAACAGAAGCGGGGAATCAGATATGGGGAATCAGAGATGGGGAATCAGAGGCAGGGAATCAGATGTGCGGAATCAGAGATGGGGAATCAAAGGCAGGGAATCAGAATCAGTAGCAGGGAATCAGAGGTGGGGAATCAGAGTCCGGGAATCATAGATGGGGATTCAGAGGCGGGGAATGAGATATGGGGAATCAGAGGCGGGGAATCAGAGGCGGGGAAACAGCGGCGGGGAATCAGAGGTGGGGAATCAGAGGTTGCGAAACAGAGGCAGGGAATCAGAGCTGGGGAATCAGAGGCGGGGAATCAGAGCTGGGGAATCAGAGGCAGGGAATCAGAGTTGGGGATTCAGAGGCGGGGAATCAGAGCTGGGGAATCAGAGGCGGGGAATCAGAGGCGGGGAAATAGAGGCGGGGAAACAGAGGCGGGGAATCAGATATGGGGAATCAGAGGTGGGGAATCAGAGGCAGGGAATCAGATGTGCGGAATCAGAGATGGGGAATCAGAGGCAGGGATCAGAATCAGAAGCGGGGAATCAGAGGCCGGGATCAGAGGCCGGGAATCAGATGCCGGGAATAAGAGGCCAGGAATCAGAGTCCGGGAATCAGAGATGGGGAATCAGAGGCGGGGAATGAAATATGGGGAATCTGAGGCGGGGAATGAAATATGGGGAATCAGAGGCGGGGTATCAGAGGCGGGGAAACAGAGGCGGGGAATCTGATATGGGGAATCAGGGTGGCGAATGAAAGGCGGTGAATCAGAGATGGTGAATCAGAGGCAGGGAATCAGAGGCAGGGAATCAAACACGGGGAATCAGAGGCGGGGAATCAGAGCTGGGGAATCAGAGGCGGGGAATCAGAGTTGGGGAATCAGAGGTGGGGAATCAGAGGATGGGAAACCGAGGCAGGGAATCAGAGGCGGGGATTCAGAGGCGGGGAATCAGAGGCAGGGAATCAGATGTGCAGAATCAGAGATGGGGAATCAGAGGCAGCGAATCAGAGGCGGGGAATCAGAGGCGGGGAATCAGAGGCCGGGAATCAGAGGCCGGGAATCAGAGGCCGGGAATCAGAGGCCGGCAATCAGAGGCCGGGAATCAGAGAGGGGATTCAGAGGCGGGGAATCAAACACGGGGAATCAGAGCTGGGGAATCAGAGGCAGGGAATCAGAGGCGGGGAATCAGAGGAAGGGAATCAGATGTGGGGAATCAGAGGCGGGGAATCAGTGCTGGGGAATCAGAGGCGGGGAATCAGAGTTTGGGAATCAGAGGCGTGGAATTAGATATGGGGAAACAGAGGCGGGGAATCAGAGGCGGGGAAACAGAGCTGGGGAATCAGAGGCGGGGAAATCAGAGTTGGGGAATCGGAGGCGGGGAATCAGATATGGGGAATCAGAGGCGGGGAATTAGAGGCACGGAAAGAGAGGCGGGGAATCAGATATGGGGAATCAGAGGTGGGGAATCAGGGGTGGGGTATCAGAGGCTGGGTATCAGACACGGGGATTCAGAGGCGGGGAATCAGAGGCAGGGAATCAGATGTGCGGAATCAGAGATGGGGAATCAGAGGCAGGGAATCAGATGTGCGGAATCAGAGATGGGGAATCAAAGGCAGGGAATCAGAATCAGAAGCAGGGAATCAGAGGCCGGGAATCAGAGGCTGGAATCAGATGCCGGGAATAAGAGGCCGGAAATCAGAGGTGGGGAATCAGAGTCCGGGAATCAGAGATGGGGATTCAGAGGCGGGGAATGAGATATGGGGAATCAGAGGCGGGGAATCAGAGGCGGGGAAACAGAGGCGGGGAATCAGATATGGCGAATCAGAGGTGGCGAATCAAAGGCGGTGAATCAGAGATGGGGAATCAGAGGCCGGGAATCAGAGGCAGGGAATCAAACACGGAGAATCAGAGGAGGGGAATCAGAATTGGGGAATCAGAGATGGGGAATCAGAGATGGGGAATCAGAGGCAGGGAATCAGACGCGGGGAATCAGAGGTGGTGAATCAGAGATGTGGAATCAGAGGCGGGGAATCAGAGGCAGGGAATCAGACGCGGGGAATAAGAGGCGGGGAATCATAGCTGGCGAATCAGAGGCGGGGAATCAGAGGTGGGGAATCAGAGGCGGGGAATCAGATATTGGGAATCAGAGGTGGGGAATCAGAGGCGGTGAAACAGAGGCGGGGAATCAGATATGGGATATCAGAGGTGGGGAATCAGAGGTTGTGAATCAGAGATGGGGAATCAGAGGCGGGGAATCAGAGGCCGGTAATCAGACGCGGGGAATCAGAGGCGGGGAATCAGAGCTGGGAAATTAGAGGCAGGGAATCAGAGTTGGGGATTCAGAGGCGGGGAATCAGATATGGGGAAGCAGAGGCGGGGAATCAGAGGCGGTCAAATAGAGGCGGGGTTCAGATATGGGGAAACAGAGGCGGGGAATCAGAGGCGGGGAAACAGAGGCGGGGAATCAGATATGGGGATCAGAGGTGGGGAATCAGAGTTTGGGAATCAGAGGCTGGGAATCAGAGGCTGGGAATCAGATGCATGGAATCAGATGCAGGGAATCAGAGGCGGGGAATCAGAGCTGGGGAATCAGAGGTGGGGAATCAAAGTTGGGGAATCAGAGGCGGGGACTTAGATATGGGGAAACAGAGGCGGGGAATCAGAGGCGGGGAAACAGAGGCGGGGAATCAGATATGGGGAATCAGAGGTGGGGAATCAGAGGCAGGGAATCAGAGGCCGGGAATCAGAGGCCGGAATCAGATGCCGGGAATAAGAGGCCGGGAATCAGAGGTGGGGAATCAGAGTCCGGGAATCAGAGATGGGGAATCAGAGGCGGGGAATGAGATATGGGGAATCAGAGGAGGGGAATCAGAGGCGGGGAAACAGAGGCGAGGAATCAGATATGGGGAATCAGAGGTGGCGAATCAAAGGCGTTGAATCAGAGATGGGGAATCAGAGGCGGGGAATCAGAGGCAGGGAATCAAACACGGGGCATCAGAGGCGGGGAATCAGAGCTGGGGAATCAGAGGCGGGGAATCAGAGTTGGGGAATCAGAGGCGGGGAATCAGAGCTGGGGAATCAGAGGTGGGGATCAGAGTCGGGGAATCAGAGGCAGGGAATCAGATGTGCGGAATCAGAGATGGGGAATCAGAGGTGGGGAATCAGCGGCTGTGAATTAGAGATGGGGAATCAGAGGCGGGGAATCAGAGGCAGGAAATCAGACACGGGGACTCAGAGGCTGGGAATCAGACGGGGGGAATCAAAGGCGGGGAATCAGAGCTGGGGAATCAGAGGCGGGGAATCAGAGTTGGGGAATCAGAAGCGGGGAATCAGATATGGGGAAACAGAAGAGGGGAATCAGAGGCGGGGAAACAGAGGCGGGGAATCTGATATGGGGAATCAGAGGTGGCGAATGAAAGGCGGTGAATCAGAGATGGGGAATCAGAGGCGGGGAATCAGAGGCAGTGAATCAAACACGGGGAATCATAGGTGGGGAATCAGAGCTGGGGAATCAGAGGCGGGGAATCAGAGTTGGGGAATCAGAGGCGGGGAATCAGATATGGGGAAACAGAGGCTGGGAATCAGAGGCAGGGAAACAGAGTGGGGAATCATATATGGGGAATCAGAGGTGGGGAATCAGAGGTTGCGAAACAGAGGCAGGGAATCAGAGCTGGGGAATCAGAGGCAGGGAATCAGAGTTGGGGATTCAGAGGCGGGGAATCAGAGCTGGGAAATCAGAGGCGGGGAATCAGAGGCGGGGAAATAGATATGGGGAAACAGAGGCGGGGAATTAGAGGCGGGGAAACAGAGGCGGGGAATCAGATATGGGGAATCAGAGGTGGGGAATCAGAGGCACGGAATCAGATGTGCGGAATCAGAGATGGGGAATCAGAGGCAGGGATCAGAATCAGAAGCGGGGAATCAGAGGCCGGGATCAGAGGCCGGGAATCAGATGCCGGGAATAAGAGGCCAGGAATCAGAGTCCGGGAATCAGAGATGGGGAATCAGAGGTGGGGAATGAAATATGGGGAATCAGAGGCGGGGTATCAGAGGCGGGGAAACAGAGGCGGGGAATCTGATATGGGGAATCAGGGTGGCGAATGAAAGGCGGTGAATCAGAGATGGTGAATCAGAGGCGGGGAATCAGAGGCGGGGAATCAGATATGGGGAAAGAGATGCGGGGAATCAGATATGGGGAATCAGAGGTGGGGAATCAGAGGATGGGAAACAGAGGCAGGGAATCAGAGGCAGGGAATCAGATGTGCAGAATCAGAGATGGGGAATCAGAGGCAGCGAATCAGAGGCGGGGAATCAGAGGCGGGGTATCAGAGGCCGGGAATCAGAGGCTGGGAATCAGAGGCCGGGAATCAGAGGCCGGCAATCAGAGGCAGGGAATTAGAGATGGGGATTCAGAGGCGGGGAATCAAACACGGGGAATCAGAGCTGGGGAATCAGAGACAGGGAATCAGAGGCGGGGAATCAGAGGAAGGGAATCAGATGTGGGGAATCAGAGGCGGAGAATCAGAGCTGGGGAATCAGAGGCGGGGAATCAGAGTTTGGGAATCAGAGGCGTGGAATTAGATATGGGGAAACAGAGGCGGGGAATCAGAGGCGGGGAAACAGAGCTGGGGAATCAGAGGCGGGGAAATCAGAGTTGGGGAATCGGAGGCGGGGAATCAGATATGGGGAATCAGAGGCGGGGAATTAGAGGCACGGAAAGAGAGGCGGGGAATCAGATATGGGGAATCAGAGGTGGGGAATCAGGGGTGGGGTATCAGAGGCTGGGTATCAGACACGGGGATTCAGAGGCGGGGAATCAGAGGCAGTGAATCAGATGTGCGGAATCAGAGATGGGGAATCAGAGGCAGGGAATCAGATGTGCGGAATCAGAGATGGGGAATCAAAGGCAGGGAATCAGAATCAGAAGCAGGGAATCAGAGGCCGGGAATCAGAGGCCGGAATCAGATGCCGGGAATAAGAGGCCGGGAATCAGAGGTGGGGAATCAGAGTCCGGGAATCAGAGATGGGGATTCAGAGGCGGGGAATGAGATATGGGGAATCAGAGGCGGGGAATCAGAGGCGGGGAAACAGAGGCGGGGAATCAGATATGGCGAATCAGAGGTGGCGAATCAAAGGCGGTGAATCAGAGATGGGGAATCAGAAGCCGGGAATCAGAGGCAGGGAATCAAACACTGGGAATCAGAGGAGGGGAATCAGAATTAGGGAATCAGAGATGGGGAATCAGAGATGGGGAATCAGAGGCAGGGAATCAGACGCGGGGAATCAGAGGTGGTGAATCAGAGATGTCGAATCAGAGGCGGGGAATCAGAGGCAGGGAATCAGACGCGGGGAATAAGAGGCGGGGAATCATAGCTGGCGAATCAGAGGCGGGGAATCAGAGGTGGGGAATCAGAGGCGGGGAATCAGATATTGGGAATCAGAGGTGGGGAATCAGAGGCGGGGTAACAGAGGCGGGGAATCAGATATGGGGTATCAGAGGTGGGGAAACAGAGGTTGTGAATCAGAGATGGGGAATCAGAGGCGGGGAATCAGAGCTGGGAAATTAGAGGCAGGGAATCAGAGTTGGGGATTCAGAGGCGGGGAATCAGATATGGCGAAACAGAGGCGGGAAATCAGAGGTGGGCAAATAGAGGCGGGGATCAGATATGGGGAAACAGAGGCGGGGAATCAGAGGCAGGGAAACAGAGGCGGGGAATCAGATATGGGGTTCAGAGGTGGGGAATCAGAGGTTGGGAATCAGAGGCTGGGAATCAGAGGCTGGGAATCAGATGCATGGAATCAGATGCGGGGAATCAGAGGCGGGGAATCAGAGCTGGGGAATCAGAGGTGGGGAATCAAAGTTGGGGAATCAGAGGCGGGGACTTAGATATAGGGAAACAGAGGCGGGGAATCAGAGGCGGGGTAACAGAGGCGGGGAATCAGAGATGGGGAATCAGAGGTGGGGAATCAGAGGCAGGGAATTAGATTTGCGGAATCAGAGATGGGGAATCAGAGGCAGGGAATCAGAGGCCGGGAATCAGAGGCCGGAATCAGATGCCGGGAATAAGAGGCCGGGAATCAGAGGTGGGGAATCAGAGTCCGGGAATCAGAGATAGGGAATCAGAGGCGGGGAATGAGATATGGGGAATCAGAGGAGGGGAATCAGAGGCTGGGAAACAGAGGCGAGGAATCAGATATGGGGAATCAGAGGTGGCGAATCAAAGGCGTTGAATCAGAGATGGGGAATCAGAGGCGGGGAATCAGAGGCAGGGAATCAAACACGGGGAATCAGAGGCGGGGAATCAGAGCTGGGGAATCAGAGGCGGGGAATCAGAGTTGGGGAATCAGAGGCGGGGAATCAGAGCTGGGGAATCAGAGGTGGGGATCAGAGTCGGGGAATCAGAGGCAGGGAATCAGATGTGCGGAATCAGAGATGGGGAATCAGAGGTGGGGAATCAGAGGCTGTGAATCAGAGATGGGGAATCAGAGGCGGGGAATCAGAGGCAGGAAATCAGAGACGGGGATTCAGAGGCTGGGAATCAGACGGGGGGAATCAAAGGCGGGGAATCAGAGCTGGGGAATCAGAGGCAGGGAATCAGAGTTGGGGATTCAGAGGCGGGGAATCAGATATGGGGAAACAGAGGCGGGGAATCAGAGGCGGGCAAACAGAGGCGGGGAATTAGATATGGGGAATCAGAGGTGGGGAATCAGAGGTGGTGAATCAGAGATGGGTAATCACAGGCGGGGAATCAGAGGCAGGGAATAGAACGCGGGAAATCAGAGGCAGGGAATCAGAGTTGGGGCATCAGAGGTTGGGAATTAGATATGGGGAAACAGAGGCGGGGAATCAGAGGCGGGGAAACAGAGGCGGGAAATCAGATATGGGGAATCAGAGGTGGGGAATCAGAGGCAGGGAATCAGATGTGCGGAATCAGAGATGGGGAATCAGAGGCAGGGAATCAGAATCAGAAGCGGGGAATCAGAGGCCGGGAATCAGAGGCCGGGAATCAGATGCTGGGAATAAGAGGCCGGGAATCAGAGGTGGGGAATCAGAGTCCGGGAATCAGAGATGGGGATTCAGAGGCGGGGAATGAGATATGGAGAATCAGAGGCGGGGAATCAGAGGCGGGGAAACAGAGGTGGGGAATCAGATATGTGGAATCAGAGGTGGCGAATCAAAGGCGGTGAATCAGAGATGGGGAATCAGAGGCGGGGAATCAGAGGCAGGGAATCAAACACGGGAAATCAGAGGCGGGGAATCAGAGCTGGGGAATCAGAGGCGGGGAATCAGAGTTGGGGAATCAGAGGCAGGGAATCAGATATGGGGAAACAGGGGCAGGGAATCAGAGGCGGGGAAACAGAGGCGGGGTATCAGATATGGGGAATCAGAGGTGTGGAATCAGAGGTTGGGAATCAGAGGCAGGGAATCAGAGGCGGGGAAACAGAGGCGGGGAATCAGATATGGGGAATCAGAGGTGGCGAATCAAAGGCGGTGAAACAGAGATGGGGAATCAGGGCAGGGAATCAGAGGCAGGGAATCAGAGGTGGGGAACCAGAGGCGGGGAATCAGATATTGGGAATCAGAGGTGGGGAATCAGAGGCGGGGAAACAGAGGCGGGGAATCAGATATGGGGTATCAGAGGTGGGGAATCAGAGGTTGTGAATCAGAGATGGGGAATCAGAGGCGGGGAATCAGAGGCCGGTAATCAGACGCGGGGAATCAGAGGCGGGGAATCAGAGCTGGGTAATTAGAGGCAGGGAATCAGAGTTGGGGATTCAGAGGCGGGGAATCAGATATGGGAAACAGAGGCGGGGAATCAGAGGCGGGCAAATAGAGGTGGGGATCAGATATGGGGATCAGAGGTGGGGAATCAGAGGTTGGGAATCAGAGGCTGGGAATCAGAGGCTGGGAATCAGATGCATGGAATCAGATGCGGGGAATCAGAGGCGGGTAATCAGAGCTGGGGAATTAGAGGTGGGGAATCAAAGTTGGCGAATCAGAGGCGGGGACTTAGATATGGGGAAACAGAGGTGGGGAATCAGAGGCGGGGAAACAGAGGCGGGGAATCAGATATGGGGAATCAGAGGTGGGGAATCAGACGCAGGGAATTAGATTTGCGGAATCAGAGATGGGGAATCAGAAGCAGGGAATCAGAGGCCGGGAATCAGACGCCGGAATCAGATGCTGGGAATAAGAGGCCGGGAATCAGAGGTGGGGAATCAGAGTCCGGGAATCAGAGATGGGGAATAAGAGGCGGGGAATGAGATATGGGGAATCAGAGGAGGGGAATCAGAGGCGGGGAAACAGAGGCGAGGAATCAGATATGGGGAATCAGAGGTGGCGAATCAAAGGCGTTGAATCAGAGATGGTGAATCAGAGGCGGGGAATCAGAGGCAGGGAATCAAACACGGGGAATCAGAGGCGGGAAAGCAGAGCTGGGGAATCAGAGGCAGGGAATCAGATGTGCGGAATCAGAGATGGGGAATCAGAGGTGGGGAATCAGAGGCTGTGAATCAGAGATGGGGAATCAGAGGCGGGGAATCAGAGGCAGGAAATCAGACACGGGGATTCAGAGGCTGGGAATGAGACGGGGGGAATCAAAGGCGGGGAATCAGAGCTGGGGAATCAGAGGCAGGGAATCAGAGTTGGGGATTCAGAGGCGGGGAATCAGATATGGGGAAACAGAGGCGGGGAATCAGAGGCGGGCAAACAGAGACGGGGAATTAGATATGGGGAATCAGAGGTGGGGAATCAGAGGTGGTGAATCAGAGATGGGGAATCACAGGCGGGGAATCAGAGGCAGGGAATAGAACGCGGGGAATCAGAGGCAGGGAATCAGAGTTGGGGCATCAGAGGTTGAGAATTAGATATGGGGAAACAGAGGCGGGGAATCAGAGGCGGGGAAACAGAGGCGGGAAATCAGATATGGGGAATCAGAGGTGGGGAATCAGAGGCAGGGAATCAGATGTGCGGAATCAGAGATGGGGAATCAGAGGCAGGGAATCAGAATCAGAAGCAGGGAATCAGAGGCCGGGAATCAGAGGCCGGGAATCAGATGCTGGGAATAAGAGGCCGGGAATCAGAGGTGGGGAATCAGAGTCCGGGAATCAGAGATGGGGATTCAGAGGCGGGGAATGAGATATGGAGAATCAGAGGCGGGGAATCAGAGGCGGGGAAACAGAGGTGGGGAATCAGATATGTGGAATCAGAGGTGGCGAATCAAAGGCGGTGAATCAGAGATGGGGAATCAGAGGCGGGGAATCAGAGGCAGGGAATCAAACACGGGAAATCAGAGGTGGGGAATCAGAGCTGGGGAATCAGAGGCGGGGATCAGAGTTGGGGAATCAGAGGCAGGGAATCAGATATGGGGAAACAGGGGCAGGGAATCAGAGGCGGGGAAACAGAGGCGGGGAATCAGATATGGGGAATCAGATGTGTGGAATCAGAGGTTGGGAATCAGAGGCAGGGAATCAGAGGCGGGGAAACAGAGGCGGGGAATCAGATATGGGGAATCAGAGGTGGCGAATCAAAGGCGGTGAAACAGTGATGGGGAATCAGGGCAGGGAATCAGAGGCAGGGAATCAAACACGGGGAATCAGAGCTGGGGAATCAGAGGCGGGGAATTAGAGTTGGGGAATCAGAGGAGGGGAATCAGAGGCGGGGAAACAGCGGCGGGGAATCAGATATGGGGAATCAGAGGTGGGTTATCAGAGGTTGGGAATCAGAGGCAGGGAATCTGAGGCGGGGAATCAGATGTGCGGAATCGGAGATGGGGAATCAGAGGCAGGGAATCAGAGGCGGGGAATCTGATATGGGGAATCAGAGGTGGCGAATGAAAGGCGGTGAATCAGAGATGGGGAATCAGATGCGGGGAATCAGAGGCAGTGAATCAAACACGGGGAATCATAGGTGGGGAATCAGAGCTGGGGAATCAGAGGCGGGGAATCAGAGTTGGGGAATCAGAGGCGGGGAATCAGATATGGGGAAACAGAGGCTGGGAATCAGAGGCAGGGAAACAGAGGTGGGGAATCATATATGGGGAATCAGAGGTGGGGAATCAGAGGTTGCGAAACAGAGGCAGGGAATCAAAGCTGGGGAATCAGAGGCGGGGAATCAGAGCTGGGGAATCTGAGGCAGGGAATCAGAGTTGGGGATTCAGAAGGGGGGAATCAGAGCTGGGGAGTCAGAGGCGGGGAATCAGAGGCGGGGATATAGATATGGGGAAACAGAGGCGGGGAATTAGAGGCGGGGAAACAGAGGCGGGGAATCAGATATGGGGAATCAGAGGTGGGGAATCAGAGGCAGGGAATCAGATGTGCGGAATCAGAGATGGGGAATCAGAGGCAGGGATCAGAATCAGAAGCGGGGAATCAGAGGCCGGGATCAGAGGCCGGGAATCAGATGCCGGGAATAAGAGGCCAGGAATCAGAGTCCGGGAATCAGAGATGGGGAATCAGAGGCGGGGAATGAAATATGGGGAATCAGAGGCGGGGTATCAGAGGCAGGGAAACAGAGGCGGGGAATCTGATATGGGGAATCAGGGTGGCGAATGAAAGGCGGTGAATCAGAGATGGTGAATCAAAGGCGGGGAAACAGAGGCGGGGAATCAGATATGGGGTATCAGAGGTGGGGAATCAGAGGTTGTGAATCAGAGATGGGGAATCAGAGGCGGGGAATCAGAGGCCGGTAATCAGACGCGGGGAATCAGAGGCGGGGAATCAGAGCTGGGAAATTAGAGGCAGGGAATCAGAGTTGGGGATTCAGAGGCGGGGAATCAGATATGGGGAAACAGAGGCGGGTAATCAGATGCGGGCAAATAGAGGCGGGGATCAGATATGGGGAAACAGAGGTGGGGAATCAGAGGCGGGGAAACAGAGGCGTGGAATCAGATATGGGGAATCAGAGGTGGGGAATCAGAGGTTGGGAATCAGAGGCTGGGAATCAGAGGCTGGGAATCAGATGCATGGAATCAGATGCGGGGAATCAGAGGCGGGGAATCAGAGCTGGGGAATCAGAGGTGGGGAATCAAAGTTGGGGAATCAGAGGCGGGGACTTAGATATGGGGAAACAGAGGCGTGGAATCAGAGGCGGGGAAACAGAGGCGGGGAATCAGATATGGGGAATCAGAGGTGGGGAATCAGAGGCAGGGTATTAGATTTGCGGAATCAGAGATGGGGAATCAGAAGCAGGGAATCAGAGGCCGGGAATCAGAGGCCGGACTCAGATGCAGGGAATAAGAGGCCGGGAATCAGAGGTGGGGAATCAGAGTCCGGGAATCAGAGATGGGGAATCAGAGGCAGGGAATGAGACATGGGGAATCAGAGGCGGGGAATCAGAGGCAGGGGATCAAACACGGGGAATCAGAGGCGGGGTATCAGAGCTGGGGAATCAGAGGCGGGGAATCAGAGTTGGGGAATCAGAGGTGGGGAATCAGAGTTGGGGAATCAGATGCGGGGACTTAGATATTGGGAAACGGAGGCGGGGAATCAAAGGTGGGGAAACAGAGGCGGGGAATCAGATATGGGGAATCAGAGGTGGGGAAACAGAGGCAGGGAATCAAACACGGGGAATCAGATGCGGGGAATCAGAGCTGGGGAATCAGAGGCGGGGAATCAGAGTTGGGGAATCAGAGGCGGGGAATCAGACGCAGGGAATCAATATGGGAAATCAGAGGTGGGGAATCAGACGCAGGGAATCAATATGGGAAATCAGAGTTGGGGAATCAGAGGTTGGGAATCAAAGGAAGGGAATCAGAGGCGAGGAATCAGAGCTGGGGAATCAGAGGCGGGGAATCAGAATTGGGGAATCAGAGATGGGGAATCAGAGATGGGGAATCAGAGGCGGGGAATCAGACGCGTGGAATCAGAGGTGGTGAATCAGAGATGTGGAATCAAAGGCGGGGAATCAGAGGCAGGGAATCAGACGCGGGGAATCAGAGGCGGGGAATCATAGCTGGCGAATCAGAGGCGGGGAATGAGATATGGGGAATCAGAGGCGGGGAATCAGAGGCGGGGAAACAGTGGCGAGGAATCAGATATGGGGAATCAGAGGTGGCGAATCAAAGGCGGTGAATCAGAGATGGGGAATCAGAGGCGGGGAATCAGAGGCAGGGGATTCACCACGGGGAATCAGAGGCGGGGAATCAGAGCTGTGGAATCAGAGGCGGGGAATCAGAGTTGGGGAATCAGAGGCGGGGAATCAGAGCTGGGGAATCAGAGGTGGGGAATCAGATTCGGGGAATCAGAGGCAGGGAGTCGGATGTGCGGAATCAGAGATGGGGAATCAGAGGTGGGGAATCAGAGGCGGTGAATCTGAGATGGGGAATCAGAGGCGGGGAATCAGAGGCAGGTTATCAGACACGGGGATTCAGAGGCTGGGAATCAGATGGGGGGAATCAAAGGCGGGGAATGAAGCTGGGGAATCAGAGGCAGGGAATCAGAGTTGGGGAATCAGAGGCGGGGAATCAGAGTTGGGGAATCAGAGGCGGGGAATCAGAGCTGCGGAATCAGAGGTGGGGATCAGAGTCGGGGAATCAGAGGCAGGGGATCAAACACGGGGAATCAGAGGCGGGGAATCAGAGCTGGGGAATCAGAGGCGGGGAATCAGAGTTGGGGAATCAGAGGCGGGGAATCAGATGTGCGGAATCGGAGATGGGGAATCAGAGGCAGGGAATCAGAGGCGGGGAATCAGAGGCGGGGAATCAGAGGCCGGGAATCAGATATGGGGAAACAGAGGCGGGGAAACAGAGGCTGGGTATCAGATATGGGGAATCAGAGGTGGGGAATCAGAGGTTGGGAATCAGATGCAGGGAATCAGAGGCGGGGAATCAGAGGCGGGGAATCAGAGGCAGGGAATCAGATGTGCGGAATCGGAGATGGGGAATCAGAGGCAGGGAATCAGAGGCGGGGAATCAGAGGCGGGGAATCAGAGGCCGGGAATCAGATATGGGGAAACAGAGGCGGGGAAACAGAGGCTGGGTATCAGATATGGGGAATCAGAGGTGGGGAATCAGAGGTTGGGAATCAGAGGCAGGGAATCAGAGGCTTGGAATCAGATGCAGGGAATCAGATGCGGGGAATCAGAGGCGGGGAATAAGAGCTGGGGAATCAGATGCTGGGAATCAAAGTTGGGGAATCAGAGGCAGGGAATCAGATATGGGGAAACAGGGGTGGGGAATCAGAGGTGGGGAAACAGAGGCGGGGAATCAGATATGGGGAATCAGAGGCGGGGAATTAGAGTTGGGGAATCAGAGGCGGGGAATCAGAGGCGGGGAAACAGAGGCGGGGAATCAAACACGGGGAATCAGAGGTGGGGAATCAGAGGTTGGGAATCAGAGGCAGGGAATCAGAGGCGGGGAATCAGAGGCGGGGAATCAGAGTTGGGGAATCAGAGGCGGGGAATCAGACGCAGGGAATCAATATGGGAAATCAGAAGTGGGGAATCAGACGCAGGGAATCAATATGGGAAATCAGAGTTGGGGAATCAGAGGTTGGGAATCAAAGGAAGGGAATCAGAGGCGAGGAATCAGAGCTGGGGAATCAGAGGCGGGGAATCAGAATTGGGGAATCAGAGATGGGGAATCAGAGATGGGGAATCAGAGGCGGGGAATCAGACGCGTGGAATCAGAGGTGGTGAATCAGAGATGTGGAATCAAAGGCGGGGAATCAGAGGCAGGGAATCAGACGCGGGGAATCAGAGGCGGGGAATCATAGCTGGCGAATCAGAGGCGGGGAATGAGATATGGGGAATCAGAGGCGGGGAATCAGAGGCGGGGAAACAGTGGCGAGGAATCAGATATGGGGAATCAGAGGTGGCGAATCAAAGGCGGTGAATCAGAGATGGGGAATCAGAGGCGGGGAATCAGAGGCAGGGGATTCACCACGGGGAATCAGAGGCGGGGAATCAGAGCTGTGGAATCAGAGGCGGGGAATCAGAGTTGGGGAATCAGAGGCGGGGAATCAGAGCTGGGGAATCAGAGGTGGGGAATCAGATTCGGGGAATCAGAGGCAGGGAGTCGGATGTGCGGAATCAGAGATGGGGAATCAGAGGTGGGGAATCAGAGGCGGTGAATCTGAGATGGGGAATCAGAGGCGGGGAATCAGAGGCAGGTTATCAGACACGGGGATTCAGAGGCTGGGAATCAGACGGGGGGAATCAAAGGCGGGGAATGAAGCTGGGGAATCAGAGGCAGGGAATCAGAGTTGGGGAATCAGAGGCGGGGAATCAGAGTTGGGGAATCAGAGGCGGGGAATCAGAGCTGCGGAATCAGAGGTGGGGATCAGAGTCGGGGAATCAGAGGCAGGGGATCAAACACGGGGAATCAGAGGCGGGGAATCAGAGCTGGGGAATCAGAGGCGGGGAATCAGAGTTGGGGAATCAGAGGCGGGGAATCAGAGCTGCGGAATCAGAGGTGGGGATCAGAGTCGGGGAATCAGAGGCAGGGGATCAAACACGGGGAATCAGAGGCGGGGAATCAGAGGCGGGGAATCAGAGGCAAGAAATCAGACACGGGGTTTCAGAGGCTGGGAATCAGACGGGGGAATCAAAGGCGGGGAATCAGAGCTGGGGAATCAGAGGCTGGGAATCAAAGTTGGGGAATCAGAGGCAGGGAATCAGATATGGGGAAACAGGGGCGGGGAATCAGAGGCGGGGACACAGAGGCAGGGAATCAGATATGGGGAATCAGAGGCGGGGAATTAGAGTTGGGGAATCAGAGGCGGGGAATCAGAGGCGGGGAAACAGAGGCGGGGAATCAAACACGGGGAATCAGAGGTGGGGAATCAGAGGTTGGGAATCAGATGCAGGGAATCAGAGGCGGGGAATCAGAGGCGGGGAATCAGAGGCAGGGAATCAGATGTGCGGAATCGGAGATGGGGAATCAGAGGCAGGGAATCAGAGGCGGGGAATCAGAGGCGGGGAATCAGAGGCCGGGAATCAGATATGGGGAAACAGAGGCGGGGAAACAGAGGCTGGGTATCAGATATGGGGAATCAGAGGTGGGGAATCAGAGGTTGGGAATCAGAGGCAGGGAATCAGAGGCTTGGAATCAGATGCAGGGAATCAGATGCGGGGAATCAGAGGCGGGGAATCAGAGCTGGGGAATCAGATGCTGGGAATCAAAGTTGGGGAATCAGAGGCAGGGAATCAGATATGGGGAAACAGGGGTGGGGAATCAGAGGTGGGGAAACAGAGGCGGGGAATCAGATATGGGGAATCAGAGGCGGGGAATTAGAGTTGGGGAATCAGAGGCGGGGAATCAGAGGCGGGGAAACAGAGGCGGGGAATCAAACACGGGGAATCAGAGGTGGGGAATCAGAGGTTGGGAATCAGAGGCAGGGAATCAGAGGCGGGGAATCAGAGGCGGGGAATCAGAGGCAGGGAATCAGATGTGCGGAATCGGAGATGGGGAATCAGAGGCAGGGAATCAGAGGCGGGGAATCAGAGGCGGGGAACCAGAGGCCGGGAATCAGATATGGGGAAACAGAGGCGGGGAATCAGAGGCGGGGAAACAGAGGCTGGGAATCAGATATGGGGAATCAGAGGTGGGGAATCAGAGGTTGGGAATCAGAGGCAGGGAATAAGAGGCTTGGAATCAGATGCAGGGAATCAGATGCGGGGAATCAGAGGCGGGGAATCAGAGCTGGGGAATCAGAGGTGGGGAATTAGAGTTGTGGAATCAGAGGCGGGGACTTAGATATTGGGAAACAGAGGCGGGGAATCAGAGGCGGGGAAACAGAAGCGGGGAATCAGATATGGGGAATCAGAGATGGGGAATCAGAGGCAGGGAATCAGATGTGCGGAATCAGAGATGGGGAATCAAAGGCAGGGAATCAGAATCAGTAGCAGGGAATCAGAGGTGGGAAATCAGAGTCCGGGAATCATAGATGGGGATTCAGAGGCGGGGAATGAGATATGGGGAATCAGAGGCGGGGAATCAGAGGCGGGGAAACAGCGGCGGGGAATCAGATATGGGGAATCAGAGGTGGCGAATCAAAGGCGGTGAATCAGAGTTGGGGAATCAGAGGCCGGGAATCAGAGGCAGGGAATCAAACACGGGGAATCAGAGGCGGGGAATCATAGCTGGCGAATCAGAGGCGGGGAATCAGAGGTGGGGAATCAGAGGCGGGGAATCAGATATTGGGAATCAGAGGTGGGGAATCAAAGGCGGGGAAACAGAGGCGGGGAATCAGATATGGGGTATCAGAGGTGGGGAATCAGAGGTTGTGAATCAGAGATGGGGAATCAGAGGCGGGGAATCAGAGGCCGGTAATCAGACGCGGGGAATCAGAGGCGGGGAATCAGAGCTGGGAAATTAGAGGCAGGGAATCAGAGTTGGGGATTCAGAGGCGGGGAATCAGATATGGGGAAACAGAGGCGGGGAATCAGATGCGGGCAAATAGAGGCGGGGATCAGATATGGGGAAACAGAGGCGGGGAATCAGAGGCGGGGAAACAGAGGCGTGGAATCAGATATGGGGAATCAGAGGTGGGGAATCAGAGGTTGGGAATCAGAGGCTGGGAATCAGAGGCTGGGAATCAGATGCATGGAATCAGATGCGGGGAATCAGAGGCGGGGAATCAGAGCTGGGGAATCAGAGGTGGGGAATCAAAGTTGGGGAATCAGAGGCGGGGATTAGATATGGGGAAACAGAGGCGGGGAATCAGAGGCGGGGAAACAGAGGCGGGGAATCAGATATGGGGAATCAGAGGTGGGGAATCAGAGGCAGGGTATTAGATTTGCGGAATCAGAGATGGGGAATCAGAAGCAGGGAATCAGAGGCCGGGAATCAGAGGCCGGAATCAGATGCCGGGAATAAGAGTCCGGGAATCAGAGGTGGGGAATCAGAGTCCGGGAATCAGAGATGGGGAATCAGAGGCGGGGAATGAGACATGGGGAATCAGAGGCGGGGAATCAGAGGCAGGGGATCAAACACGGGGAATCAGAGGCGGGGAATCAGAGCTGGGGAATCAGAGGCGGGGAATCAGAGTTGGGGAATCAGAGGTGGGGAATCAGAGTTGGGGAATCAGAGGCGGGGACTTAGATATTGGGAAACGGAGGCGGGGAATCAAAGGTGGGGAAACAGAGGCGGGGAATCAGATATGGGGAATCAGAGGTGGGGAATCAGAGGCAGGGAATCAAACACGGGGAATCAGATGCGGGGAATCAGAGCTGGGGAATCAGAGGCGGGGAATCAGAGTTGGGGAATCAGAGGCGGGGAATCAGACGCAGGGAATCAATATGGGAAATCAGAGGTGGGGAATCAGACGCAGGGAATCAATATGGGAAATCAGAGTTGGGGAATCAGAGGTTGGGAATCAAAGGAAGGGAATCAGAGGCGAGGAATCAGAGCTGGGGAATCAGAGGCGGGGAATCAGAATTGGGGAATCAGAGATGGGGAATCAGAGATGGGGAATCAGAGGCGGGGAATCAGACGCGTGGAATCAGAGGTGGTGAATCAGAGATGTGGAATCAGAGGCGGGGAATCAGAGGCAGGGAATCAGACGCGGGGAATCAGAGGCGGGGAATCATAGCTGGCGAATCAGAGGCGGGGAATGAGATATGGGGAATCAGAGGCGGGGAATCAGAGGCGGGGAAACAGTGGCGAGGAATCAGATATGGGGAATCAGAGGTGGCGAATCAAAGGCGGTGAATCAGAGATGGGGAATCAGAGGCGGGGAATCAGAGGCAGGGGATCAAACACGGGGAATCAGAGGCGGGGAATCAGAGCTGTGGAATCAGAGGCGGGGAATCAGAGTTGGGGAATCAGAGGCGGGGAATCAGAGCTGGGGAATCAGAGGTGGGGAATCAGAGTCGGGGAATCAGAGGCAGGGAGTCGGATGTGCGGAATCAGAGATGGGGAATCAGAGGTGGGGAATCAGAGGCGGTGAATCTGAGATGGGGAATCAGAGGCGGGGAATCAGAGGCAGGTTATCAGACACGGGGATTCAGAGGCTGGGAATCAGACGGGGGAATCAAAGGCGGGGAATGAAGCTGGGGAATCAGAGGCAGGGAATCAGAGATGGGGAATCAGAGGCGGGGAATCAGAGTTGGGGAATCAGAGGCGGGGAATCAGAGCTGCGGAATCAGAGGTGGGGATCAGAGTCGGGGAATCAGAGGCAGGGGATCAAACACGGGGAATCAGAGGCGGGGAATCAGAGCTGGGGAATCAGAGGCGGGGAATCAGAGTTGGGGAATCAGAGGCGGGGAATCAGAGCTGCGGAATCAGAGATGGGGAATCAGAGGTGGGGAATCAGAGGCTGTGAATCAGAGATGGGGAATCAGAGGCGGGGAATCAGAGGCAAGAAATCAGACACGGGGTTTCAGAGGCTGGGAATCAGACGGGGGAATCAAAGGCGGGGAATCAGAGCTGGGGAATCAGAGGCAGGGAATCAGAGTTGGGGATTCAGAGGCGGGGAATCAGATATGGGGAAACAGAGGTGGGGAATCAGAGTCGGGCAAACAGAGGCGGGGAATTAGATATGGGGAATCAGAGGTGGGGAATCAGAGGTGGTGAATCAGAGATGGGGAATCACAGGCGGGGAATCAGAGGCAGGGAATAGAACGCGGGGAATCAGAGGCAGGGAATCAGAGTTGGGGCATCAGAGGTTGGGAATTAGATATGGGGAAACAGAGGCGGGGAATCAGAGGCGGGGAAACAGAGGCGGGAAATCAGATATGGGGAATCAGAGGTGGGGAATCAGAGGCAGGGAATCAGATGTGCGGAATCAGAGATGGGGAATCAGAGGCAGGGATTCAGAATCAGAAGCGGGGAATCAGAGGCCGGGAAACAGAGGTGGGGAATCAGATATGGGGAATCAGAGGTGGGGAATCAGAGGCCGGAATCAGATTTCGGGAATAAGAGGCCGGGAATCAGAGGCGGGGAATCAGAGTCCGGGAATCAGAGATGGGGAATCAGAGGCGGGGAATGAGATATGGGGAATCAGAGGCGGGGAATCAGAGGCGGGGAAACAGAGGCGAGGAATCAGATATGGGGAATCAGAGGTGGCGAATCAAAGGCGATGAATCAGAGATGGGGAATCAGAGGCGTGGAATCAGAGGCGGGGAATCAGAGCTGGGGAATCAGAGGCGGGGAATCAGAGTTGGGGAATCAGAGGCGGGGAATCAGAGCTGGGGAATCAGAGGTGGGGATCAGAGTCGGGGAATCAGAGGCAGGGAATCAGATGTGCGGAATCAGAGATGGGGAATCAGAGGTGGGGAATCAGAGGCTGTGAATCAGAGATGGGGAATCAGAGGCGGGGAATCAGAGGCAAGAAATCAGACACGGGGTTTCAGAGGCTGGGAATCAGACGGGGGAATCAAAGGCGGGGAATCAGAGCTGGGGAATCAGAAGCAGGGAATCAGAGTTGGGGATTCAGAGGCGGGGAATCAGATATGGGGAAACAGAGGCGGGGAATCAGAGGCGGGCAAACAGAGGCGGGGAATTAGATATGGGGAATCAGAGGTGGGGAATCAGAGGCGGGCAAACAGAGGCGGGGAATTAGATATGGGGAATCAGTGGTGGGGAATCAGAGGTGGTTTATCAGAGATGGGGAATCACAGGCGGGGAATCAGAGGCAGGGAATAGAACGCGGGGAATCAGAGGCAGGGAATCAGAGCTGGGGAATCAGAGGCGGGGAATCATAGTTGGGAATCAGAGGCGGGGAATCAGATATGGGGAAACAGAGGCGGGGAATCAGGGGCGGGGAAACAGAGGCGGGGAATCAGATATGGGGAATCGGATGCGGGGAATCAGAGGCGGGGAATCAGATATGGGGAATCAGAGGTGGGGAATCAGAGTCAGGTAATCAGATGTGCAGAATCAGAGATGGGGAATCAGAGGCAGGGAATCAGAATCAGAAGCGGGGAGTCAGAGGCCGGGAATCAGAGGCCTGGAATCAGATGCTGGGAATAAGAGGCCGGGAATCAGAGGTGGGGAATCAGAGTCCGGGAATCAGAGATGGGGATTCAGAGGCGGGGAATGAGATATGGAGAATCAGAGGCGGGGAATCAGAGGCGGGAAAACAGAGGCGGGAAAACAGAGGTGGGGAATCAGATATGGGGAATCAGAGGTGGCGAATCAAAGGTGGTGAATCAGAGATGGGGAATCAGAGGCAGGGAATCAAACACGGGGAATCAGAGGCGGGGAATCAGAGCTGGGGAATCAGAGGCTGGGAATCAAAGTTGGGGAATCAGAGGCAGGGAATCAGATATGGGGAAACAGGGGCGGGGAATCAGAGGCGGGGAAACAGAGGCGGGGAATCAGATATGGGGAATCAGAGGCGGGGAATTAGAGTTGGGGAATCAGAGGCGGGGAATCAGAGGCGGGGAAACAGAGGCGGGGAATCAAACACGGGGAATCAGAGGTGGGGAATCAGAGGTTGGGAATCAGAGGCAGGGAATCAGAGGCGGGGAATCAGAGGCGGGGAATCAGAGGCAGGGAATCAGATGTGCGGAATCGGAGATAGGGAATCAGAGGCGGGGAATCAGAGGCGGGGAATCAGAGGCCGGGAATCAGATATGGGGAAACAGAGGCGGGGAATCAGATATGGGGAATCAGAGGTGGGGAATCAGAGATGGGGAATCAGAGGCGGGGAATGAGATATGGGGAATCAAAGGCAGGGAATCAGAATCAGTAGCAGGGAATCAGAGGTGGGGAATCAGAGTCCTGGAATCAGAGATGGGGATTCAGAGGCGGGGAATGAGATATGGGGAATCAGAGGCCGGGAATCAGAGGCGGGGAAACAGAGGCGGGGAATCAGATATGGGGAATCAGAGGCCGGGAATCAGAGGCAGGGAATCAAACACGGGGAATCAGAGGCGGGGAATCATAGCTGGCGAATCAGAGGCGGGGAATCAGAGGTGGGGAATCAGAGGCGGGGAATCAGATATTGGGAATCAGAGGTGGGGAATCAGAGGTGGGGAAACAGAGGCGGGGAATCAGATATGGGGTATCAGAGGTGGGGAATCAGAGGTTGTGAATCAGAGATGGGGAATCAGAGGCGGGGAATCAGAGGCCGGTAATCAGACGCGGGGAATCAGAGGCGGGGAATCAGAGCTGGGAAATTAGAGGCAGGGAATCAGAGTTGGGGATTCAGAGGCGGGGAATCAGATATGGGGAAACAGAGGCGGGGAATCAGATGCGGGCAAATAGAGGCGGGGATCAGATATGGGGAAACAGAGGCGGGGAATCAGAGGCGGGGAAACAGAGGCGTGGAATCAGATATGGGGAATCAGAGGTGGGGAATCAGAGGTTGGGAATCAGAGGCTGGGAATCAGAGGCTGGGAATCAGATGCATGGAATCAGATGCGGGGAATCAGAGGCGGGGAATCAGAGCTGGGGAATCAGAGGTGGGGAATCAAAGTTGGGGAATCAGAGGCGGGGACTTAGATATGGGGAAACAGAGGCGGGGAATCAGAGGCGGGGAAACAGAGGTGGGGAATCAGATATGGGGAATCAGAGGTGGGGAATCAGAGGCAGGGAATTAGATTTGCGGAATCAGAGATGGGGAATCAGAAGCAGGGAATCGGAGGCCGGGAATCAGAGGCCGGAATCAGATGCCGGGAATAAGAGGCCGGGAATCAGAGGTGGGGAATCAGAGTCCTGGAATCAGAGATGGGGAATCAGAGGCGGGGAATGAGATATGGGGAATCAGAGGCGGGGAATCAGAGGCGGGGAAACAGAGGCGAGGAATCAGATATGGGGAATCAGAGGTGGCGAATCAAAGGCGGTGAATCAGAGATGGGGAATCAGAGGCGGGGAATCAGAGGCAGGGGATCAAACACGGGGAATCAGAGGCGGGGAATCAGAGCTGGGGAATCAGAGGCGGGGAATCAGAGTTGGGGAATCAGAGGCGGGGACTTAGATATTGGGAAACAGAGGCGGGGAATCAAACGTGGGGAAACAGAGGCGGGGAATCAGATATGGGGAATCAGAGGTGGGGAATCAGAGGCAGGGAATCAAACACGGGGAATCAGATGCGGGGAATCAGAGCTGGGGAATCAGAGGCGGGGAATCAGAGTTGGGGAATCAGAGGCGGGGAATCAGACGCAGGGAATCAATATGGGAAATCAGAGTTGGGGAATCAGAGGTTGGGAATCAAAGGAAGGGAATCAGAGGCGAGGAATCAGAGCTGGGGAATCAGAGGCGGGGAATCAGAATTGGGGAATCAGAGATGGGGAATCAGAGATGGGGAATCAGAGGCGGGGAATCAGACGCGTGGAATCAGAGGTGGTGAATCAGAGATGTGGAATCAGAGGCGGGGAATCAGAGGCAGGGAATCAGACGCGGGGAATCAGAGGCGGGGAATCATAGCTGGCGAATCAGAGGCGGGGAATGAGATATGGGGAATCAGAGGCGGGGAATCAGATGCGGGGAAACAGTGGCGAGGAATCAGATATGGGGAATCAGAGGTGGCGAATCAAAGGCGGTGAATCAGAGATGGGGAATCAGAGGCGGGGAATCAGAGGCAGGGGATCAAACACGGGGAATCAGAGGCGGGGAATCAGAGCTGTGGAATCAGAGGCGGGGAATCAGAGTTGGGGAATCAGAGGCGGGGAATCAGAGCTGGGGAATCAGAGGTGGGGAATCAGAGTCGGGGAATCAGAGGCAGGGAGTCGGATGTGCGGAATCAGAGATGGGGAATCAGAGGTGGGGAATCAGAGGCGGTGAATCTGGGATGGGGAATCAGAGGCGGGGAATCAGAGGCAGGTTATCAGTCACGGGGATTCAGAGGCTGGGAATCAGACGGGGGGAATCAAAGGCGGGGAATGAAGCTGTGGAATCAGAGGCAGGGAATCAGAGTTGGGGAATCAGAGGCGGGGAATCAGAGTTGGGGAATCAGAGGCGGGGAATCAGAGCTGCAGAATCAGAGGTGGGGATCAGAGTCGGGGAATCAGAGGCAGGGGATCAAACACGGGGAATCAGAGGCGGGGAATCAGAGCTGGGGAATCAGAGGCGGGGAATCAGAGTTGGGGAATCAGAGGCGGGGAATCAGAGCTGCGGAATCAGAGGTGGGGATCAGAGTCGTGGAATCAGAGGCAGGGAACAGATGTGCGGAATCAGAGATGGGGAATCAGAGGTGGGGAATCAGAGGCTGTGAATCAGAGATGGGGAATCAGAGGCGGGGAATCAGAGGCAAGAAATCAGACACGGGGTTTCAGAGGCTGGGAATCAGACGGGGGAATCAAAGGCGGGGAATCAGAGCTGGGGAATCAGAGGCAGGGAATCAGAGTTGGGGATTCAGAGGCGGGGAATCAGATATGGGGAAACAGAGGCGGGGAATCAGAGTCGGGCAAACAGAGGTGGGGAATTAGATATGGGGAATAAGAGGTGGGGAATCAGAGGTGGTGAATCTGAGATGGGGAATCACAGGCGGGGAATCAGAGGCAGGGAATAGAACGCGGGGAATCAGAGGCAGGGAATCAGAGTTGGGGCATCAGAGGTTGGGAATTAGATATGGGGAAACAGAGGCGGGGAATCAGAGGCGGGGAAACAGAGGCGGGAAATCAGATATGGGGAATCAGAGGTGGGGAATCAGAGGCAGGGAATCAGATGTGCGGAATCAGAGATGGGGAATCAGAGGCAGGGATTCAGAATCAGAAGCGGGGAATCAGAGGCCGGGAAACAGAGGTGGGGAATCAGATATGGGGAATCAGAGGTGGGGAATCAGAGGCCGGAATCAGATGCCGGGAATAAGAGGCCGGGAATCAGAGGTGGGGAATCAGAGTCCGGGAATCAGAGATGGGGAATCAGAGGCGGGGAATGAGATATGGGGAATCAGAGGCGGGGAATCAGAGGCGGGGAAACAGAGGCGAGGAATCAGATATGGGGAATCAGAGGTGGCGAATCAAAGGCGATGAATCAGAGATGGGGAATCAGAGGCGTGGAATCAGAGGCAGGGAATCAAACACGGGGAATCAGAGGCGGGGAATCAGAGCTGGGGAATCAGAGGCGGGGAATCAGAGTTGGGGAATCAGAGGCGGGGAATCAGAGCTGGGGAATCAGAGGTGGGGATCAGAGTCGCGGAATCAGAGGCAGGGAATCAGATGTGCGGAATCAGAGATGGGGAATCAGAGGTGGGGAATCAGAGGCTGTGAATCAGAGATGGGGAATCAGAGGCGGGGAATCAGAGGCAAGAAATCAGACACGGGGTTTCAGAGGCTGGGAATCAGACGGGGGAATCAAAGGCGGGGAATCAGAGCTGGGTAATCAGAGGCAGGGAATCAGAGTTGGGGATTCAGAGGCGGGGAATCAGATATGGGGAAACAGAGGCGGGGAATCAGAGGCGGGCAAACAGAGGCGGGGAATTAGATATGGGGAATCAGAGGTGGGGAATCAGAGGCGGGCAAACAGAGGCGGGGAATTAGATATGGGGAATCAGTGGTGGGGAATCAGAGGTGGTTTATCAGAGATGGGGAATCACAGGTGGGGAATCAGAGGCAGGGAATAGAACGCGGGGAATCAGAGGCAGGGAATCAGAGCTGGGGAATCAGAGGCGGGGAATCATAGTTGGGAATCAGAGGCGGGGAATCAGATATGGGGAAACAGAGGCGGGGAATCAGGGGCGGGGAAACAGAGGCGGGGAATCAGATATGGGGAATCGGATGCGGGGAATCAGAGGCGGGGAATCAGATATGGGGAATCAGAGGTGGGGAATCAGAGGCAGGTAATCAGATGTGCGGAATCAGAGATGGGGAATCAGAGGCAGGGAATCAGAATCAGAAGCGGGGAGTCAGAGGCCGGGAATCAGAGGCTTGGAATCAGATGCTGGGAATAAGAGGCCGGGAATCAGAGGTGGGGAATCAGAGTCTGGGAATCAGAGATGGGGATTCAGAGGCGGGGAATGAGATATGGAGAATCAGAGGCGGGGAATCAGAGGCGGGAAAACAGAGGTGGGGAATCAGATATGGGGAATCAGAGGTGGCGAATCAAAGGTGCTGAATCAGAGATGGGGAATCAGAGGCGGGGAATCAGAGGCAGGGAATCAAACACGGGGAATCAGAGGCGGGGAATCAGAGCTGGGGAAGCAGAGGCTGGGAATCAAAGTTGGGTAATCAGAGGCAGGGAATCAGATATGGGGAAACAGGGGCGGGGAATCAGAGGCGGGGAAACAGAGGCGGGGAATCAGATATGGGGAATCAGAGGCGGGGAATTAGAGTTGGGGAATCAGAGTCGGGGAATCAGAGGCGGGGAAACAGAGGCGGGGAATCAAACACGGGGAATCAGAGGTGGGGAATCAGAGGTTGGGAATCAGAGGCAGGGAATCAGAGGCGGGGAATCAGAGGCGGGGAATCAGAGGCAGGGAATCAGATGTGCGGAATCGGAGATAGGGAATCAGAGGCGGGGAATCAGAGGCGGGGAATCAGAGGCCGGGAATCAGATATGGGGAAACAGAGGCGGGGAATCAGAGGCGGGGAAACAGAGGCTGGGAATCAGATATGGGGAATCAGAGGTGGGGAATCAGAGGTTGGGAATCAGAGGCAGGGAATCAGAGGCTTGGAATCAGATGCAGGGAATCAGATGCGGGGAATCAGAGGCGGGGAATCAGAGCTGGGGAATCAGAGGTGGGGAATCAGAGTTGGGGAATCAGAGGCGGGGACTTAGATATTGGGAAACAGAGGCAGGGAATCAGAGGCGGGGAATCAGATATGGGGAATCAGAGATGGGGAATCAGAGGCAGGGAATCAGATGTGCGGAATCAGAGATGGGGAATCAAAGGCAGGGAATCAGAATCAGAAGCAGGGAATCAGAGGCCGGGAATCAGAGGCCGGAATCAGATGCCGGGAATAAGAGGCCGGAAATCAGAGGTGGGGAATCAGAGTCCGGGAATCAGAGATGGGGATTCAGAGGCGGGGAATGAGATATGGGGAATCAGAGGCGGGGAATCAGAGGCAGGGAAACAGAGGCGAGGAATCAGATATGGGGAATCAGAGGTGGCGAATCAAAGGCGATGAATCAGAGATGGGGAATCAGAGGCGTGGAATCAGAGGCAGGGAATCAAACACGGGGAATCAGAGGCGGGGAATCAGAGCTGGGGAATCAGAGGCGGGGAATCAGAGTTGGGGAATCAGAGGCGGGGAATCAGAGCTGGGGAATCAGAGGTGGGGATCAGAGTCGGGGAATCAGAGGCAGGGAATCAGATGTGCGGAATCGGAGATAGGGAATCAGAGGCGGGGAATCAGAGGCGGGGAATCAGAGGCCGGGAATCAGATATGGGGAAACAGAGGCGGGGAATCAGAGGCGGGGAAACAGAGGCTGGGAATCAGATATGGGGAATCAGAGGTGGGGAATCAGAGATGGGGAATCAGAGGCGGGGAATGAGATATGGGGAATCAAAGGCAGGGAATCAGAATCAGTAGCAGGGAATCAGAGGTGGGGAATCAGAGTCCGGGAATCAGAGATGGGGATTCAGAGGCGGGGAATGAGATATGGGGAATCAGAGGCCGGGAATCAGAGGCGGGGAAACAGAGGCGGGGAATCAGATATGGGGAATCAGAGGCCGGGAATCAGAGGCAGGGAATCAAACACGGGGAATCAGAGGCGGGGAATCATAGCTGGCGAATCAGAGGCGGGGAATCAGAGGTGGGGAATCAGAGGCGGGGAATCAGATATTGGGAATCAGAAGTGGGGAATCAGAGGCGGGGAAACAGAGGCGGGGAATCAGATATGGGGTATCAGAGGTGGGGAATCAGAGGTTGTGAATCAGAGATGGGGAATCAGAGGCGGGGAATCAGAGGCCGGTAATCAGACGCGGGGAATCAGAGGCGGGGAATCAGAGCTGGGAAATTAGAGGCAGGGAATCAGAGTTGGGGATTCAGAGGCGGGGAATCAGATATGGGGAAACAGAGGCGGGGAATCAGATGCGGGCAAATAGAGGCGGGGATCAGATATGGGGAAACAGAGGCGGGGAATCAGAGGCGGGGAAACAGAGGCGTGGAATCAGATATGGGGAATCAGAGGTGGGGAATCAGAGGTTGGGAATCAGAGGCTGGGAATCAGAGGCTGGGAATCAGATGCATGGAATCAGATGCGGGGAATCAGAGGCGGGGAATCAGAGCTGGGGAATCAGAGGTGGGGAATCAAAGTTGGGGAATCAGAGGCGGGGACTTAGATATGGGGAAACAGAGGCGGGGAATCAG
Organism: Narcine bancroftii; assembly: GCF_036971445.1. Lineage (NCBI taxonomy): Eukaryota > Metazoa > Chordata > Chondrichthyes > Torpediniformes > Narcinidae > Narcine > Narcine bancroftii. The sequence continues at coordinate 340,410 of NW_027211985.1, read as the reverse complement.
AGGCGGGGAAACAGAGGTGGGGAATCAGATATGGGGAATCAGAGGTGGGGAATCAGAGGCAGGGAATTAGATTTGCGGAATCAGAGATGGGGAATCAGAAGCAGGGAATCAGAGGCCGGGAATCAGAGGCCGGAATCAGATGCCGGGAATAAGAGGCCGGGAATCAGAGGTGGGGAATCAGAGTCCTGGAATCAGAGATGGGGAATCAGAGGCGGGGAATGAGATATGGGGAATCAGAGGCGGGGAATCAGAGGCGGGGAAACAGAGGCGAGGAATCAGATATGGGGAATCAGAGGTGGCGAATCAAAGGCAGTGAATCAGAGATGGGGAATCAGAGGCGGGGAATCAGAGGCAGGGGATCAAACACGGGGAATCAGAGGCGGGGAATCAGAGCTGGGGAATCAGAGGCGGGGAATCAGAGTTGGGGAATCAGAGGTGGGGAATCAGAGTTGGGGAATCAGAGGCGGGGACTTAGATATTGGGAAACAGAGGCGGGGAATCAAAGGTGGGGAAACAGAGGCGGGGAATCAGATATGGGGAATCAGAGGTGGGGAATCAGAGGCAGGGAATCAAACACGGGGAATCAGATGCGGGGAATCAGAGCTGGGGAATCAGAGGCGGGGAATCAGAGTTGGGGAATCAGAGGCGGGGAATCAGACGCAGGGAATCAATATGGGAAATCAGAGTTGGGGAATCAGAGGTTGGGAATCAAAGGAAGGGAATCAGAGGCGAGGAATCAGAGCTGGGGAATCAGAGGCGGGGAATCAGAATTGGGGAATCAGAGATGGGGAATCAGAGATGGGGAATCAGAGGCCGGGAATCAGACGCGTGGAATCAGAGGTGGTGAATCAGAGATGTGGAATCAGAGGCGGGGAATCAGAGGCAGGGAATCAGACGCGGGGAATCAGAGGCGGGGAATCATAGCTGGCGAATCAGAGGCGGGGAATGAGATATGGGGAATCAGAGGCGGGGAATCAGATGCGGGGAAACAGTGGCGAGGAATCAGATATGGGGAATCAGAGGTGGCGAATCAAAGGCGGTGAATCAGAGATGGGGAATCAGAGGCGGGGAATCAGAGGCAGGGGATCAAACACGGGGAATCAGAGGCGGGGAATCAGAGCTGTGGAATCAGAGGCGGGGAATCAGAGTTGGGGAATCAGAGGCGGGGAATCAGAGCTGGGGAATCAGAGGTGGGGAATCAGAGTCGGGGAATCAGAGGCAGGGAGTCGGATGTGCGGAATCAGGGATGGGGAATCAGAGGTGGGGAATCAGAGGCGGTGAATCTGAGATGGGGAATCAGAGGCGGGGAATCAGAGGCAGGTTATCAGTCACGGGGATTCAGAGGCTGGGAATCAGACGGGGGGAATCAAAGGCGGGGAATGAAGCTGGGGAATCAGAGGCAGGGAATCAGAGTTGGGGAATCAGAGGCGGGGAATCAGAGTTGGGGAATCAGAGGCGGGGAATCAGAGCTGCGGAATCAGAGGTGGGGATCAGAGTCGGGGAATCAGAGGCAGGGGATCAAACACGGGGAATCAGAGGCGGGGAATCAGAGCTGGGGAATCAGAGGCGGGGAATCAGAGTTGGGGAATCAGAGGCGGGGAATCAGAGCTGCGGAATCAGAGGTGGGGATCAGAGTCGTGGAATCAGAGGCAGGGAACAGATGTGCGGAATCAGAGATGGGGAATCAGAGGTGGGGAATCAGAGGCTGTGAATCAGAGATGGGGAATCAGAGGCGGGGAATCAGAGGCAAGAAATCAGACACGGGGTTTCAGAGGCTGGGAATCAGACGGGGGAATCAAAGGCGGGGAATCAGAGCTGGGGAATCAGAGGCAGGGAATCAGAGTTGGGGATTCAGAGGCGGGGAATCAGATATGGGGAAACAGAGGCGGGGAATCAGAGTCGGGCAAACAGAGGCGGGGAATTAGATATGGGGAATCAGAGGTGGGGAATCAGAGGTGGTGAATCAGAGATGGGGAATCACAGGCGGGGAATCAGAGGCAGGGAATAGAACGCGGGGAATCAGAGGCAGGGAATCAGAGTTGGGGCATCAGAGGTTGGGAATTAGATATGGGGAAACAGAGGCGGGGAATCAGAGGCGGGGAAACAGAGGCGGGAAATCAGATATGGTGAATCAGAGGTGGGGAATCAGAGGCAGGGAATCAGATGTGCGGAATCAGAGATGGGAAATCAGAGGCAGGGATTCAGAATCAGAAGCGGGGAATCAGAGGCCGGGAAACAGAGGTGGGGAATCAGATATGGGGAATCAGAGGTGGGGAATCAGAGGCCGGAATCAGATGCCGGGAATAAGAGGCCGGGAATCAGAGGTGGGGAATCAGAGTCCGGGAATGAGAGATGGGGAATCAGAGGCGGGGAATGAGATATGGGGAATCAGAGGCGGGGAATCAGAGGCGGGGAAACAGAGGCGAGGAATCAGATATGGGGAATCAGAGGTGGCGAATCAAAGGCGATGAATCAGAGATGGGGAATCAGAGGCGTGGAATCAGAGGCAGGGAATCAAACACGGGGAATCAGAGGCGGGGAATCAGAGCTGGGGAATCAGAGGCGGGGAATCAGAGTTGGGGAATCAGAGGCGGGGAATCAGAGCTGGGGAATCAGAGGTGGGGATCAGAGTCGGGGAATCAGAGGCAGGGAATCAGATGTGCGGAATCAGAGATGGGGAATCAGAGGTGGGGAATCAGAGGCTGTGAATCAGAGATGGGGAATCAGAGGCGGGGAATCAGAGGCAAGAAATCAGACACGGGGTTTCAGAGGCTGGGAATCAGACGGGGGAATCAAAGGTGGGGAATCAGATCTGGGGAATCAGAGGCAGGGAATCAGAGTTGGGGATTCAGAGGCGGGGAATCAGATATGGGGAAACAGAGGCGGGGAATCAGAGGCGGGCAAACAGAGGCGGGGAATTAGATATGGGGAATCAGAGGTGGGGAATCAGAGGCGGGCAAACAGAGGCGGGGAATTAGATATGGGGAATCAGTGGTGGGGAATCAGTGGTGGTTTATCAGAGATGGGGAATCACAGGCGGGGAATCAGAGGCAGGGAATAGAACGCGGGGAATCAGAGGCAGGGAATCAGAGCTGGGGAATCAGAGGCGGGGAATCATAGTTGGGAATCAGAGGCGGGGAATCAGATATGGGGAAACAGAGGCGGGGAATCAGGGGCGGGGAAACAGAGGCGGGGAATCAGATATGGGGAATCGGATGCGGGGAATCAGAGGCGGGAAATCAGATATGGGGAGTCAGAGGTGGGGAATCAGAGGCAGGTAATCAGATGTGCGGAATCAGAGATGGGGAATCAGAGGCAGGGAATCAGAATCAGAAGCGGGGAGTCAGAGGCCGGGAATCAGAGGCCTGGAATCAGATGCTGGGAATAAGAGGCCGGGAATCAGAGGTGGGGAATCACAGTCTGGGAATCAGAGATGGGGATTCAGAGGCGGGGAATGAGATATGGAGAATCAGAGGCGGGGAATCAGAGGCGGGAAAACAGAGGTGGGGAATCAGATATGGGGAATCAGAGGTGGCGAATCAAAGGTGCTGAATCAGAGATGGGGAATCAGAGGCGGGGAATCAGAGGCAGGGAATCAAACACGGGGAATCAGAGGCGGGGAATCAGAGCTGGGGAAGCAGAGGCTGGGAATCAAAGTTGGGGAATCAGAGGCAGGGAATCAGATATGGGGAAACAGGGGCGGGGAATCAGAGGCGGGGAAACAGAGGCGGGGAATCAGATATGGGGAATCAGAGGCGGGGAATTAGAGTTGGGGAATCAGAGGCGGGGAATCAGAGGCGGGGAAACAGAGGCGGGGAATCAAACACGGGGAATCAGAGGTGGGGAATCAGAGGTTGGGAATCAGAGGCAGGGAATCAGAGGCGGGGAATCAGAGGCGGGGAATCAGAGGCAGGGAATCAGATGTGCGGAATCGGAGATAGGGAATCAGAGGCGGGGAATCAGAGGCGGGGAATCAGATGCCGGGAATCAGATATGGGGAAACAGAGGCGGGGAATCAGAGGCGGGGAAACAGAGGCTGGGAATCAGATATGGGGAATCAGAGGTGGGGAATCAGAGGTTGGGAATCAGAGGCAGGGAATCAGAGGCTTGGAATCAGATGCAGGGAATCAGATGCGGGGAATCAGAGGCGGGGAATCAGAGCTGGGGAATCAGAGGTGGGGAATCAGAGTTGGGGAATCAGAGGCGGGGACTTAGATATTGGGAAACAGAGGCAGGGAATCAGAGGCGGGGAATCAGATATGGGGAATCAGAGATGGGGAATCAGAGGCAGGGAATCAGATGTGCGGAATCAGAGATGGGGAATCAAAGGCAGGGAATCAGAATCAGAAGCAGGGAATCAGAGGCCGGGAATCAGAGGCCGGAATCAGATGCCGGGAATAAGAGGCCGGAAATCAGAGGTGGGGAATCAGAGTCCGGGAATCAGAGATGGGGATTCAGAGGCGGGGAATGAGATATGGGGAATCAGAGGCGGGGAATCAGAGGCGGGGAAACAGAGGCGGGGAATCAGATATGGCGAATCAGAGGTGGCGAATCAAAGGCGGTGAATCAGAGATGGGGAATCAGAGGCCGGGAATCAGAGGCAGGGAATCAAACACGGGGAATCAGAGGAGGGGAATCAGAATTGGGGAATCAGAGATGGGGAATCAGAGATGGGGAATCAGAGGCAGGGAATCAGATGCGGGGAATCAGAGGTGGTGAATCAGAGATGTGGAATCAGAGGCGGGGAATCAGAGGCAGGGAATCAGACGCGGGGAATAAGAGGCGGGGAATCATAGCTGGCGAATCAGAGGCGGGGAATCAGAGTTGGGGAATCAGAGGCGGGGAATCAGATATTGGGAATCAGAGGTGGGGAATCAGAGGCGGGGAAACAGAGGCGGGGAAACAGATATGGGGTATCAGAGGTGGGGAATCAGAGGTTGTGAATCAGAGATGGGGAATCAGAGGCGGGGAATCAGAGGCCGGTAATCAGACGCGGGGAATCAGAGGCGGGGAATCAGAGCTGGGAAATTAGAGGCAGGGAACCAGAGTTGGGGATTCAGAGGCGGGGAATCAGATATGGGGAAACAGAGGCGGGGAATCAGAGGCGTGCAAATAGAGGCGGGGTTCAGATATGGGGAAACAGAGGCGGGGAATCAGAGGCGGGGAAACAGAGGCGGGGAATCAGATATGGGGATCAGAGGTGGGGAATCAGAGGTTGGGAATCAGAGGCTGGGAATCAGAGGCTGGGAATCAGATGCATGGAATCAGATGCGGGGAATCAGAGGCGGGGAATCAGAGCTGGGGAATCAGAGGTGGGGAATCAAAGTTGGGGAATCAGAGGCGGGGACTTAGATATGGGGAAACAGAGGCGGGGAATTAGAGGCTGGGAAACAGAGGCGGGGAATCAGATATGGGGAATCAGAGGTGGGGAATCAGAGGCAGGGAATTAGATTTGCGGAATCAGAGATGGGGAATCAGAAGCAGGGAATCAGAGGCCGGGAATCAGAGGCCGGAATCAGATGTCGGGAATAAGAGGCCGGGAATCAGAGGTGGGGAATCAGAGTCCGGGAATCAGAGATGGGGAATCAGAGGCGGGGAATGAGATATGGGGAATCAGAGGAGGGGAATCAGAGGCGGGGAAACAGAGGCGAGGAATCAGATATGGGGAATCAGAGGTGGCGAATCAAAGGCGATGAATCAGAGATGGGGAATCTGAGGCGTGGAATCAGAGGCGGGGAATCAGAGCTGGGGAATCAGAGGCGGGGAATCAGAGTTGGGGAATCAGAGGCGGGGAATCAGAGATGGGGAATCAGAGGTGGGGATCAGAGTCGGGGAATCAGAGGCAGGGAATCAGATGTGCGGAATCAGAGATGGGGAATCAGAGGTGGGGAATCAGAGGCTGTGAATCAGAGATGGGGAATCAGAGGCGGGGAATCAGAGGCAAGAAATCAGACACGGGGTTTCAGAGGCTGGGAATCGGACGGGGGAATCAAAGGCGGGGAATCAGAGCTGGGGAATCAGAAGCAGGGAATCAGAGTTGGGGATTCAGAGGCGGGGAATCAGATATGGGGAAACAGAGGCGGGGAATCAGAGGCGGGCAAACAGAGGCGGGGAATTAGATATGGGGAATCAGAGGTGGGGAATCAGAGGCGGGCAAACAGAGGCGGGGAATTAGATATGGGGAATCAGTGGTGGGGAATCAGAGGTGGTTTATCAGAGATGGGGAATCGCAGGCGGGGAATCAGAGGCAGGGAATAGAACGCGGGGAATCAGAGGCAGGGAATCAGAGCTGGGGAATCAGAGGCGGGGAATCATAGTTGGGAATCAGAGGCGGGGAATCAGATATGGGGAAACAGAGGCGGGGAATCAGGGGCGGGGAAACAGAGGCGGGGAATCAGATATGGGGAATCGGATGCGGGGAATCAGAGGCGGGGAATCAGATATGGGGAATCAGAGGTGGGGAATCAGAGGCAGGTAATCAGATGTGCGGAATCAGAGATGGGGAATCAGAGGCAGGGAATCAGAATCAGAAGCGGGGAGTCAGAGGCCGGGAATCAGAGGCCTGGAATCAGATGCTGGGAATAAGAGGCCGGGAATCAGAGGTGGGGAATCAGAGTCCGGGAATCAGAGATGGGGATTCAGAGGCGGGGAATGAGATATGGAGAATCAGAGGCGGGGAATCAGAGGCGGGAAAACAGAGGTGGGGAATCAGATATGGGGAATCAGAGGTGGCGAATCAAAGGTGGTGAATCAGAGATGGGGAATCAGAGGCGGGGAATCAGAGGCAGGGAATCAAACACGGGGAATCAGAGGCGGGGAATCAGAGCTGGGGAATCAGAGGCTGGGAATCAAAGTTGGGGAATCAGAGGCAGGGAATCAGATATGGGGAAACAGGGGCGGGGAATCAGAGGCGGGGAAACAGAGGCGGGGAATCAGATATGGGGAATCAGAGGCGGGGAATTAGAGTTGGGGAATCAGAGGCGGGGAATCAGAGGCGGGGAAACAGAGGCGGGGAATCAAACACGGGGAATCAGAGGTGGGGAATCAGAGGTTGGGAATCAGAGGCAGGGAATCAGAGGCGGGGAATCAGAGGCGGGGAATCAGAGGCAGGGAATCAGATGTGCGGAATCTTAGATAGGGAATCAGAGGCGGGGAATCAGAGGCGGGGAATCAGAGGCCGGGAATCAGATATGGGGAAACAGAGGCGGGGAATCAGAGGCGGGGAAACAGAGGCTGGGAGTCAGATATGGGGAATCAGAGGTGGGGAATCAGAGATGGGGAATCAGAGGCGGGGAATGAGATATGGGGAATCAAAGGCAGCGAATCAGAATCAGTAGCAGGGAATCAGAGGTGGGGATTCAGAGGCGGGGAATGAGATATGGGGAATCAGAGGCCGGGAATCAGAGGCGGGGAAACAGAGGCGGGGAATCAGATATGGGGAATCAGAGGTGGCGAATCAAAGGCGGTGAATCAGAGTTGGGGAATCAGAGGCCGGGAATCAGAGGCAGGGAATCAAACACGGGGAATCAGAGGCGGGGAATCTTAGCTGGCGAATCAGAGGCGGGGAATCAGAGGTGGGGAATCAGAGGCGGGGAATCAGATATTGGGAATCTGAGGTGGGGAATCAGAGGCGGGGAAACAGAGGCGGGGAATCAGATATGGGGTATCAGAGGTGGGGAATCAGAGGTTGTGAATCAGAGATGGGGAATCAGAGGCGGGGAATCAGAGGCCGGTAATCAGACGCGGGGAATCAGAGGCGGGGAATCAGAGCTGGGAAATTAGAGGCAGGGAATCAGAGTTGGGGATTCAGAGGCGGGGAATCAGATATGGGGAAACAGAGGCGGGGAATCAGATGCGGGCAAATAGAGGCGGGGATCAGATATGGGGAAACAGAGGCGGGGAATCAGAGGCGGGGAAACAGAGGCGTGGAATCAGATATGGGGAATCAGAGGTGGGGAATCAGAGGTTGGGAATCAGAGGCTGGGAATCAGAGGCTGGGAATCAGATGCATGGAATCAGATGCGGGGAATCAGAGGCGGGGAATCAGAGCTGGGGAATCAGAGGTGGGGAATCAAAGTTGGGGAATCAGAGGCAGGGACTTAGATATGGGGAAACAGAGGCGGGGAATCAGAGGCGGGGAAACAGAGGTGGGGAATCATATATGGGGAATCAGAGGTGGGGAATCAGAGGCAGGGAATTAGATTTGCGGAATCAGAGATGGGGAATCAGAAGCAGGGAATCAGAGGCCGGGAATCAGAGGCCGGAATCAGATGCCGGGAATAAGAGGCCGGGAATCAGAGGTGGGGAATCAGAGTCCTGGAATCAGAGATGGGGAATCAGAGGCGGGGAATGAGATATGGGGAATCAGAGGCGGGGAATCAGAGGCGGGGAAACAGAGGCGAGGAATCAGATATGGGGAATCAGAGGTGGCGAATCAAAGGCGGTGAATCAGAGATGGGGAATCAGAGGCGGGGAATCAGAGGCAGGGGATCAAACACGGGGAATCAGAGGCGGGGAATCAGAGCTGGGGAATCAGAGGCGGGGAATCAGAGTTGGGTAATCAGAGGTGGGGAATCAGAGTTGGGGAATCAGAGGCGGGGACTTAAATATTGGGAAACAGAGGCGGGGAATCAAAGGTGGGGAAACAGAGGCGGGGAATCAGATATGGGGAATCAGAGGTGGGGAATCAGAGGCAGGGAATCAAACACGGGGAATCAGATGGGGGAATCAGAGCTGGGGAATCAGAGGCGGGGAATCAGAGTTGGGGAATCAGAGGCGGGGAATCAGACGCAGGGAATCAATGTGGGAAATCAGAGGTGGGGAATCAGACGCAGGGAATCAATATGGGAAATCAGAGTTGGGGAATCAGAGGTTGGGAATCAAAGGAAGGGAATCAGAGGCGAGGAATCAGAGCTGGGGAATCAGAGGCGGGGAATCAGAATTGGGGAATCAGAGATGGGGAATCAGAGATGGGGAATCAGAGGCGGGGAATCAGACGCGTGGAATCAGAGGTGGTGAATCAGAGATGTGGAATCAGAGGCGGGGAATCAGAGGCAGGGAATCAGACGCGGGGAATCAGAGGCGGGGAATCATAGCTGGCGAATCAGAGGCGGGGAATGAGATATGGGGAATCAGAGGCGGGGAATCAGAGGCGGGGAAACAGTGGCGAGGAATCAGATATGGGGAATCAGAGGTGGCGAATCAAAGGCGGTGAATCAGAGATGGGGAATCAGAGGCGGGGAATCAGAGGCAGGGGATCAAACACGGGGAATCCGAGGCGGGGAATCTGAGCTGTGGAATCAGAGGCGGGGAATCAGAGTTGGGGAATCAGATGCGGGGAATCAGAGCTGGGGAATCAGAGGTGGGGAATCAGAGTCGGGGAATCAGAGGCAGGGAGTCGGATGTGCGGAATCAGAGATGGGGAATCAGAGGTGGGGAATCAGAGGCGGTGAATCTGAGATGGGGAATCAGAGGCGGGGAATCAGAGGCAGGTTATCAGTCACGGGGATTCAGAGGCTGGGAATCAGACGGGGGGAATCAAAGGCGGGGAATGAAGCTGGGGAATCAGAGGCAGGGAATCAGAGTTGGGGAATCAGAGGCGGGGAATCAGAGTTGGGGAATCAGAGGCGGGGAATCAGAGCTGCGGAATCAGAGGTGGGGATCAGAGTCGGGGAATCAGAGGCAGGGGATCAAACACGGGGAATCAGAGGCGGGGAATCAGAGCTGGGGAATCAGAGGCAGGGAATCAGAGTTGGGGATTCAGAGGCGGGGAATCAGATATGGGGAAACAGAGGCGGGGAATCAGAGTCGGGCAAACAGAGGCGGGGAATTAGATATGGGGAATCAGAGGTGGGGAATCAGAGGTGGTGAATCAGAGATGGGGAATCACAGGCGGGGAATCAGAGGCAGGGAATAGAACGCGGGGAATCAGAGGCAGGGAATCAGAGTTGGGGCATCAGAGGTTGGGAATTAGATATGGGGAAACAGAGGCGGGGAATCAGAGGCGGGGAAACAGAGGCGGGAAATCAGATATGGGGAATCAGAGGTGGGGAATCAGAGGCAGGGAATCAGATGTGCGGAATCAGAGATGGGGAATCAGAGGCAGGGATTCAGAATCAGAAGCGGGGAATCAGAGGCCGGGAAACAGAGGTGGGGAATCAGATATGGGGAATCAGAGGTGGGGAATCAGAGGCCGGAATCAGATGCCGGGAATAAGAGGCCGGGAATCAGAGGTGGGGAATCAGAGTCCGGGAATCAGAGATGGGGAATCAGAGGCGGGGAATGAGATATGGGGAATCAGAGGCGGGGAATCAGAGGCGGGGAAACAGAGGCGAGGAATCAGATATGGGGAATCAGAGGTGGCGAATCAAAGGCGATGAATCAGAGATGGGGAATCAGAGGCGTGGAATCAGTTGCAGGGAATCAAACACGGGGAATCAGAGGCGGGGAATCAGAGCTGGGGAATCAGAGGCGGGGAATCAGAGTTGGGGAATCAGAGGCGGGGAATCAGAGCTGGGGAATCAGAGGTGGGGATCAGAGTCGGGGAATCAGAGGCAGGGAATCAGATGTGCGGAATCAGAGATGGGGAATCAGAGGTGGGGAATCAGAGGCTGTGAATCAGAGATGGGGAATCAGAGGCGGGGAATCAGAGGCAAGAAATCAGACACGGGGTTTCAGAGGCTGGGAATCAGACGGGGGAATCAAAGGCGGGGAATCAGAGCTGGGGAATCAGAGGCAGGGAATCAGAGTTGGGGATTCAGAGGCGGGGAATCAGATATGGGGAAACAGAGGCCGGGAATCAGAGGCAGGGAATCAAACACGGGGAATCAGAGGAGGGGAATCAGAGCTGGGGAATCAGAGGCGGGGAATCAGAGTTGGGGAATCAGAGGCGGGGAATCAGACGCAGGGAATCAATATGGGAAATCAGAGGTGGGGAATGAGTGGTTGGGAATCAGAGGAAGGGAACCAGAGGCGAGGAATCAGAGCTGGGGAATCAGAGGCGGGGAATCAGAATTGGGGAATCAGAGATGGGGAATCACAGATGGGGAATCAGAGGCGGGGAATCAGACGCGGGGAAACAGAGGTGGTGAATCAGAGATGTGGAATCAGAGGCGGGGAAACAGAGGCAGGGAATCAGACGCGGGGAATCAGAGGCGGGGAATCATAGCTGGCGAATCAGAGGCGGGGAATGAGATATGGGGAATCAGAGGTGCGGAATCAGAGGTTGGGAATCAGAGGCAGGGAATCAGAGGCTTGGAATCAGATGCAGGGAATCAGATGCGGGGAATCAGAGGCGGGGAATCAGAGCTGGGGAATCAGAGTCTGGGAATCAAAGTTGGGGAATCAGAGGCAGGGAATCAGATATGGGGAAACAGGGGCGGGGAATCAGAGGTGGGGAAACAGAGGCGGGGAATCAGATATGGGGAATCAGAGGCGGGGAATTAGAGTTGGGGAATCAGAGGCGGGGAATCAGAGGCGGGGAAACAGAGGCGGGGAATCAAAGATGGGGAATCAGAGGTGGGGAATCAGAGGTTGGGAATCAGAGGCAGGAAATCAGACACGGGGATTCAGAGGCTGGGAATGAGACGGGGGGAATCAAAGGCGGGGAATCAGAGCTGGGGAATCAGAGGCAGGGAATCAGAGTTGGGGATTCAGAGGCGGGGAATCAGATATGGGGAAACAGAGGCGGGGAATCAGAGGCGGGCAAACAGAGACGGGGAATTAGATATGGGGAATCAGAGGTGGGGAATCAGAGGTGGTGAATCAGAGATGGGGAATCACAGGCGGGGAATCAGAGGCAGGGAATAGAACGCGGGGAATCAGAGGCAGGGAATCAGAGTTGGGGCATCAGAGGTTGAGAATTAGATATGGGGAAACAGAGGCGGGGAATCAGAGGCGGGGAAACAGAGGCGGGAAATCAGATATGGGGAATCAGAGGTGGGGAATCAGAGGCAGGGAATCAGATGTGCGGAATCAGAGATGGGGAATCAGAGGCAGGGAATCAGAATCAGAAGCAGGGAATCAGAGGCCGGGAATCAGAGGCCGGGAATCAGATGCTGGGAATAAGAGGCCGGGAATCAGAGGTGGGGAATCAGAGTCCGGGAATCAGAGATGGGGATTCAGAGGCGGGGAATGAGATATGGAGAATCAGAGGCGGGGAATCAGAGGCGGGGAAACAGAGGTGGGGAATCAGATATGTGGAATCAGAGGTGGCGAATCAAAGGCGGTGAATCAGAGATGGGGAATCAGAGGCGGGGAATCAGAGGCAGGGAATCAAACACGGGAAATCAGAGGTGGGGAATCAGAGCTGGGGAATCAGAGGCGGGGATCAGAGTTGGGGAATCAGAGGCAGGGAATCAGATATGGGGAAACAGGGGCAGGGAATCAGAGGCGGGGAAACAGAGGCGGGGAATCAGATATGGGGAATCAGATGTGTGGAATCAGAGGTTGGGAATCAGAGGCAGGGAATCAGAGGCGGGGAAACAGAGGCGGGGAATCAGATATGGGGAATCAGAGGTGGCGAATCAAAGGCGGTGAAACAGTGATGGGGAATCAGGGCAGGGAATCAGAGGCAGGGAATCAAACACGGGGAATCAGAGCTGGGGAATCAGAGGCGGGGAATTAGAGTTGGGGAATCAGAGGAGGGGAATCAGAGGCGGGGAAACAGCGGCGGGGAATCAGATATGGGGAATCAGAGGTGGGTTATCAGAGGTTGGGAATCAGAGGCAGGGAATCTGAGGCGGGGAATCAGATGTGCGGAATCGGAGATGGGGAATCAGAGGCAGGGAATCAGAGGCGGGGAATCTGATATGGGGAATCAGAGGTGGCGAATGAAAGGCGGTGAATCAGAGATGGGGAATCAGATGCGGGGAATCAGAGGCAGTGAATCAAACACGGGGAATCATAGGTGGGGAATCAGAGCTGGGGAATCAGAGGCGGGGAATCAGAGTTGGGGAATCAGAGGCGGGGAATCAGATATGGGGAAACAGAGGCTGGGAATCAGAGGCAGGGAAACAGAGGTGGGGAATCATATATGGGGAATCAGAGGTGGGGAATCAGAGGTTGCGAAACAGAGGCAGGGAATCAAAGCTGGGGAATCAGAGGCGGGGAATCAGAGCTGGGGAATCTGAGGCAGGGAATCAGAGTTGGGGATTCAGAAGGGGGGAATCAGAGCTGGGGAGTCAGAGGCGGGGAATCAGAGGCGGGGATATAGATATGGGGAAACAGAGGCGGGGAATTAGAGGCGGGGAAACAGAGGCGGGGAATCAGATATGGGGAATCAGAGGTGGGGAATCAGAGGCAGGGAATCAGATGTGCGGAATCAGAGATGGGGAATCAGAGGCAGGGATCAGAATCAGAAGCGGGGAATCAGAGGCCGGGATCAGAGGCCGGGAATCAGATGCCGGGAATAAGAGGCCAGGAATCAGAGTCCGGGAATCAGAGATGGGGAATCAGAGGCGGGGAATGAAATATGGGGAATCAGAGGCGGGGTATCAGAGGCGGGGAAACAGAGGCGGGGAATCTGATATGGGGAATCAGGGTGGCGAATGAAAGGCGGTGAATCAGAGATGGTGAATCAAAGGCGGGGAAACAGAGGCGGGGAATCAGATATGGGGTATCAGAGGTGGGGAATCAGAGGTTGTGAATCAGAGATGGGGAATCAGAGGCGGGGAATCAGAGGCCGGTAATCAGACGCGGGGAATCAGAGGCGGGGAATCAGAGCTGGGAAATTAGAGGCAGGGAATCAGAGTTGGGGATTCAGAGGCGGGGAATCAGATATGGGGAAACAGAGGCGGGTAATCAGATGCGGGCAAATAGAGGCGGGGATCAGATATGGGGAAACAGAGGTGGGGAATCAGAGGCGGGGAAACAGAGGCGTGGAATCAGATATGGGGAATCAGAGGTGGGGAATCAGAGGTTGGGAATCAGAGGCTGGGAATCAGAGGCTGGGAATCAGATGCATGGAATCAGATGCGGGGAATCAGAGGCGGGGAATCAGAGCTGGGGAATCAGAGGTGGGGAATCAAAGTTGGGGAATCAGAGGCGGGGACTTAGATATGGGGAAACAGAGGCGTGGAATCAGAGGCGGGGAAACAGAGGCGGGGAATCAGATATGGGGAATCAGAGGTGGGGAATCAGAGGCAGGGTATTAGATTTGCGGAATCAGAGATGGGGAATCAGAAGCAGGGAATCAGAGGCCGGGAATCAGAGGCCGGACTCAGATGCAGGGAATAAGAGGCCGGGAATCAGAGGTGGGGAATCAGAGTCCGGGAATCAGAGATGGGGAATCAGAGGCAGGGAATGAGACATGGGGAATCAGAGGCGGGGAATCAGAGACAGGGGATCAAACACGGGGAATCAGAGGCGGGGTATCAGAGCTGGGGAATCAGAGGCGGGGAATCAGAGTTGGGGAATCAGAGGTGGGGAATCAGAGTTGGGGAATCAGATGCGGGGACTTAGATATTGGGAAACGGAGGCGGGGAATCAAAGGTGGGGAAACAGAGGCGGGGAATCAGATATGGGGAATCAGAGGTGGGGAAACAGAGGCAGGGAATCAAACACGGGGAATCAGATGCGGGGAATCAGAGCTGGGGAATCAGAGGCGGGGAATCAGAGTTGGGGAATCAGAGGCGGGGAATCAGACGCAGGGAATCAATATGGGAAATCAGAGGTGGGGAATCAGACGCAGGGAATCAATATGGGAAATCAGAGTTGGGGAATCAGAGGTTGGGAATCAAAGGAAGGGAATCAGAGGCGAGGAATCAGAGCTGGGGAATCAGAGGCGGGGAATCAGAATTGGGGAATCAGAGATGGGGAATCAGAGATGGGGAATCAGAGGCGGGGAATCAGACGCGTGGAATCAGAGGTGGTGAATCAGAGATGTGGAATCAAAGGCGGGGAATCAGAGGCAGGGAATCAGACGCGGGGAATCAGAGGCGGGGAATCATAGCTGGCGAATCAGAGGCGGGGAATGAGATATGGGGAATCAGAGGCGGGGAATCAGAGGCGGGGAAACAGTGGCGAGGAATCAGATATGGGGAATCAGAGGTGGCGAATCAAAGGCGGTGAATCAGAGATGGGGAATCAGAGGCGGGGAATCAGAGGCAGGGGATTCACCACGGGGAATCAGAGGCGGGGAATCAGAGCTGTGGAATCAGAGGCGGGGAATCAGAGTTGGGGAATCAGAGGCGGGGAATCAGAGCTGGGGAATCAGAGGTGGGGAATCAGATTCGGGGAATCAGAGGCAGGGAGTCGGATGTGCGGAATCAGAGATGGGGAATCAGAGGTGGGGAATCAGAGGCGGTGAATCTGAGATGGGGAATCAGAGGCGGGGAATCAGAGGCAGGTTATCAGACACGGGGATTCAGAGGCTGGGAATCAGATGGGGGGAATCAAAGGCGGGGAATGAAGCTGGGGAATCAGAGGCAGGGAATCAGAGTTGGGGAATCAGAGGCGGGGAATCAGAGTTGGGGAATCAGAGGCGGGGAATCAGAGCTGCGGAATCAGAGGTGGGGATCAGAGTCGGGGAATCAGAGGCAGGGGATCAAACACGGGGAATCAGAGGCGGGGAATCAGAGCTGGGGAATCAGAGGCGGGGAATCAGAGTTGGGGAATCAGAGGCGGGGAATCAGATGTGCGGAATCGGAGATGGGGAATCAGAGGCAGGGAATCAGAGGCGGGGAATCAGAGGCGGGGAATCAGAGGCCGGGAATCAGATATGGGGAAACAGAGGCGGGGAAACAGAGGCTGGGTATCAGATATGGGGAATCAGAGGTGGGGAATCAGAGGTTGGGAATCAGATGCAGGGAATTAGAGGCGGGGAATCAGAGGCGGGGAATCAGAGGCAGGGAATCAGATGTGCGGAATCGGAGATGGGGAATCAGAGGCAGGGAATCAGAGGCGGGGAATCAGAGGCGGGGAATCAGAGGCCGGGAATCAGATATGGGGAAACAGAGGCGGGGAAACAGAGGCTGGGTATCAGATATGGGGAATCAGAGGTGGGGAATCAGAGGTTGGGAATCAGAGGCAGGGAATCAGAGGCTTGGAATCAGATGCAGGGAATCAGATGCGGGGAATCAGAGGCGGGGAATAAGAGCTGGGGAATCAGATGCTGGGAATCAAAGTTGGGGAATCAGAGGCAGGGAATCAGATATGGGGAAACAGGGGTGGGGAATCAGAGGTGGGGAAACAGAGGCGGGGAATCAGATATGGGGAATCAGAGGCGGGGAATTAGAGTTGGGGAATCAGAGGCGGGGAATCAGAGGCGGGGAAACAGAGGCGGGGAATCAAACACGGGGAATCAGAGGTGGGGAATCAGAGGTTGGGAATCAGAGGCAGGGAATCAGAGGCGGGGAATCAGAGGCGGGGAATCAGAGTTGGGGAATCAGAGGCGGGGAATCAGACGCAGGGAATCAATATGGGAAATCAGAAGTGGGGAATCAGACGCAGGGAATCAATATGGGAAATCAGAGTTGGGGAATCAGAGGTTGGGAATCAAAGGAAGGGAATCAGAGGCGAGGAATCAGAGCTGGGGAATCAGAGGCGGGGAATCAGAATTGGGGAATCAGAGATGGGGAATCAGAGATGGGGAATCAGAGGCGGGGAATCAGACGCGTGGAATCAGAGGTGGTGAATCAGAGATGTGGAATCAAAGGCGGGGAATCAGAGGCAGGGAATCAGACGCGGGGAATCAGAGGCGGGGAATCATAGCTGGCGAATCAGAGGCGGGGAATGAGATATGGGGAATCAGAGGCGGGGAATCAGAGGCGGGGAAATAGTGGCGAGGAATCAGATATGGGGAATCAGAGGTGGCGAATCAAAGGCGGTGAATCAGAGATGGGGAATCAGAGGCGGGGAATCAGAGGCAGGGGATTCACCACGGGGAATCAGAGGCGGGGAATCAGAGCTGTGGAATCAGAGGCGGGGAATCAGAGTTGGGGAATCAGAGGCGGGGAATCAGAGCTGGGGAATCAGAGGTGGGGAATCAGATTCGGGGAATCAGAGGCAGGGAGTCGGATGTGCGGAATCAGAGATGGGGAATCAGAGGTGGGGAATCAGAGGCGGTGAATCTGAGATGGGGAATCAGAGGCGGGGAATCAGAGGCAGGTTATCAGACACGGGGATTCAGAGGCTGGGAATCAGACGGGGGGAATCAAAGGCGGGGAATGAAGCTGGGGAATCAGAGGCAGGGAATCAGAGTTGGGGAATCAGAGGCGGGGAATCAGAGTTGGGGAATCAGAGGCGGGGAATCAGAGCTGCGGAATCAGAGGTGGGGATCAGAGTCGGGGAATCAGAGGCAGGGGATCAAACACGGGGAATCAGAGGCGGGGAATCAGAGCTGGGGAATCAGAGGCGGGGAATCAGAGTTGGGGAATCAGAGGCGGGGAATCAGAGCTGCGGAATCAGAGGTGGGGATCAGAGTCGGGGAATCAGAGGCAGGGGATCAAACACGGGGAATCAGAGGCGGGGAATCAGAGGCGGGGAATCAGAGGCAAGAAATCAGACACGGGGTTTCAGAGGCTGGGAATCAGACGGGGGAATCAAAGGCGGGGAATCAGAGCTGGGGAATCAGAGGCTGGGAATCAAAGTTGGGGAATCAGAGGCAGGGAATCAGATATGGGGAAACAGGGGCGGGGAATCAGAGGCGGGGACACAGAGGCAGGGAATCAGATATGGGGAATCAGAGGCGGGGAATTAGAGTTGGGGAATCAGAGGCGGGGAATCAGAGGCGGGGAAACAGAGGCGGGGAATCAAACACGGGGAATCAGAGGTGGGGAATCAGAGGTTGGGAATCAGATGCAGGGAATCAGAGGCGGGGAATCAGAGGCGGGGAATCAGAGGCAGGGAATCAGATGTGCGGAATCGGAGATGGGGAATCAGAGGCAGGGAATCAGAGGCGGGGAATCAGAGGCGGGGAATCAGAGGCCGGGAATCAGATATGGGGAAACAGAGGCGGGGAAACAGAGGCTGGGTATCAGATATGGGGAATCAGAGGTGGGGAATCAGAGGTTGGGAATCAGAGGCAGGGAATCAGAGGCTTGGAATCAGATGCAGGGAATCAGATGCGGGGAATCAGAGGCGGGGAATCAGAGCTGGGGAATCAGATGCTGGGAATCAAAGTTGGGGAATCAGAGGCAGGGAATCAGATATGGGGAAACAGGGGTGGGGAATCAGAGGTGGGGAAACAGAGGCGGGGAATCAGATATGGGGAATCAGAGGCGGGGAATTAGAGTTGGGGAATCAGAGGCGGGGAATCAGAGGCGGGGAAACAGAGGCGGGGAATCAAACACGGGGAATCAGAGGTGGGGAATCAGAGGTTGGGAATCAGAGGCAGGGAATCAGAGGCGGGGAATCAGAGGCGGGGAATCAGAGGCAGGGAATCAGATGTGCGGAATCGGAGATGGGGAATCAGAGGCAGGGAATCAGAGGCGGGGAATCAGAGGCGGGGAACCAGAGGCCGGGAATCAGATATGGGGAAACAGAGGCGGGGAATCAGAGGCGGGGAAACAGAGGCTGGGAATCAGATATGGGGAATCAGAGGTGGGGAATCAGAGGTTGGGAATCAGAGGCAGGGAATAAGAGGCTTGGAATCAGATGCAGGGAATCAGATGCGGGGAATCAGAGGCGGGGAATCAGAGCTGGGGAATCAGAGGTGGGGAATTAGAGTTGTGGAATCAGAGGCGGGGACTTAGATATTGGGAAACAGAGGCGGGGAATCAGAGGCGGGGAAACAGAAGCGGGGAATCAGATATGGGGAATCAGAGATGGGGAATCAGAGGCAGGGAATCAGATGTGCGGAATCAGAGATGGGGAATCAAAGGCAGGGAATCAGAATCAGTAGCAGGGAATCAGAGGTGGGAAATCAGAGTCCGGGAATCATAGATGGGGATTCAGAGGCGGGGAATGAGATATGGGGAATCAGAGGCGGGGAATCAGAGGCGGGGAAACAGCGGCGGGGAATCAGATATGGGGAATCAGAGGTGGCGAATCAAAGGCGGTGAATCAGAGTTGGGGAATCAGAGGCCGGGAATCAGAGGCAGGGAATCAAACACGGGGAATCAGAGGCGGGGAATCATAGCTGGCGAATCAGAGGCGGGGAATCAGAGGTGGGGAATCAGAGGCGGGGAATCAGATATTGGGAATCAGAGGTGGGGAATCAAAGGCGGGGAAACAGAGGCGGGGAATCAGATATGGGGTATCAGAGGTGGGGAATCAGAGGTTGTGAATCAGAGATGGGGAATCAGAGGCGGGGAATCAGAGGCCGGTAATCAGACGCGGGGAATCAGAGGCGGGGAATCAGAGCTGGGAAATTAGAGGCAGGGAATCAGAGTTGGGGATTCAGAGGCGGGGAATCAGATATGGGGAAACAGAGGCGGGGAATCAGATGCGGGCAAATAGAGGCGGGGATCAGATATGGGGAAACAGAGGCGGGGAATCAGAGGCGGGGAAACAGAGGCGTGGAATCAGATATGGGGAATCAGAGGTGGGGAATCAGAGGTTGGGAATCAGAGGCTGGGAATCAGAGGCTGGGAATCAGATGCATGGAATCAGATGCGGGGAATCAGAGGCGGGGAATCAGAGCTGGGGAATCAGAGGTGGGGAATCAAAGTTGGGGAATCAGAGGCGGGGATTAGATATGGGGAAACAGAGGCGGGGAATCAGAGGCGGGGAAACAGAGGCGGGGAATCAGATATGGGGAATCAGAGGTGGGGAATCAGAGGCAGGGTATTAGATTTGCGGAATCAGAGATGGGGAATCAGAAGCAGGGAATCAGAGGCCGGGAATCAGAGGCCGGAATCAGATGCCGGGAATAAGAGGCCGGGAATCAGAGGTGGGGAATCAGAGTCCGGGAATCAGAGATGGGGAATCAGAGGCGGGGAATGAGACATGGGGAATCAGAGGCGGGGAATCAGAGGCAGGGGATCAAACACGGGGAATCAGAGGCGGGGAATCAGAGCTGGGGAATCAGAGGCGGGGAATCAGAGTTGGGGAATCAGAGGTGGGGAATCAGAGTTGGGGAATCAGAGGCGGGGACTTAGATATTGGGAAACGGAGGCGGGGAATCAAAGGTGGGGAAACAGAGGCGGGGAATCAGATATGGGGAATCAGAGGTGGGGAATCAGAGGCAGGGAATCAAACACGGGGAATCAGATGCGGGGAATCAGAGCTGGGGAATCAGAGGCGGGGAATCAGAGTTGGGGAATCAGAGGCGGGGAATCAGACGCAGGGAATCAATATGGGAAATCAGAGGTGGGGAATCAGACGCAGGGAATCAATATGGGAAATCAGAGTTGGGGAATCAGAGGTTGGGAATCAAAGGAAGGGAATCAGAGGCGAGGAATCAGAGCTGGGGAATCAGAGGCGGGGAATCAGAATTGGGGAATCAGAGATGGGGAATCAGAGATGGGGAATCAGAGGCGGGGAATCAGACGCGTGGAATCAGAGGTGGTGAATCAGAGATGTGGAATCAGAGGCGGGGAATCAGAGGCAGGGAATCAGACGCGGGGAATCAGAGGCGGGGAATCATAGCTGGCGAATCAGAGGCGGGGAATGAGATATGGGGAATCAGAGGCGGGGAATCAGAGGCGGGGAAACAGTGGCGAGGAATCAGATATGGGGAATCAGAGGTGGCGAATCAAAGGCGGTGAATCAGAGATGGGGAATCAGAGGCGGGGAATCAGAGGCAGGGGATCAAACACGGGGAATCAGAGGCGGGGAATCAGAGCTGTGGAATCAGAGGCGGGGAATCAGAGTTGGGGAATCAGAGGCGGGGAATCAGAGCTGGGGAATCAGAGGTGGGGAATCAGAGTCGGGGAATCAGAGGCAGGGAGTCGGATGTGCGGAATCAGAGATGGGGAATCAGAGGTGGGGAATCTGAGGCGGTGAATCTGAGATGGGGAATCAGAGGCGGGGAATCAGAGGCAGGTTATCAGACACGGGGATTCAGAGGCTGGGAATCAGACGGGGGAATCAAAGGCGGGGAATGAAGCTGGGGAATCAGAGGCAGGGAATCAGAGATGGGGAATCAGAGGCGGGGAATCAGAGTTGGGGAATCAGAGGCGGGGAATCAGAGCTGCGGAATCAGAGGTGGGGATCAGAGTCGGGGAATCAGAGGCAGGGGATCAAACACGGGGAATCAGAGGCGGGGAATCAGAGCTGGGGAATCAGAGGCGGGGAATCAGAGTTGGGGAATCAGAGGCGGGGAATCAGAGCTGCGGAATCAGAGATGGGGAATCAGAGGTGGGGAATCAGAGGCTGTGAATCAGAGATGGGGAATCAGAGGCGGGGAATCAGAGGCAAGAAATCAGACACGGGGTTTCAGAGGCTGGGAATCAGACGGGGGAATCAAAGGCGGGGAATCAGAGCTGGGGAATCAGAGGCAGGGAATCAGAGTTGGGGATTCAGAGGCGGGGAATCAGATATGGGGAAACAGAGGCGGGGAATCAGAGTCGGGCAAACAGAGGCGGGGAATTAGATATGGGGAATCAGAGGTGGGGAATCAGAGGTGGTGAATCAGAGATGGGGAATCACAGGCGGGGAATCAGAGGCAGGGAATAGAACGCGGGGAATCAGAGGCAGGGAATCAGAGTTGGGGCATCAGAGGTTGGGAATTAGATATGGGGAAACAGAGGCGGGGAATCAGAGGCGGGGAAACAGAGGCGGGAAATCAGATATGGGGAATCAGAGGTGGGGAATCAGAGGCAGGGAATCAGATGTGCGGAATCAGAGATGGGGAATCAGAGGCAGGGATTCAGAATCAGAAGCGGGGAATCAGAGGCCGGGAAACAGAGGTGGGGAATCAGATATGGGGAATCAGAGGTGGGGAATCAGAGGCCGGAATCAGATTTCGGGAATAAGAGGCCGGGAATCAGAGGCGGGGAATCAGAGTCCGGGAATCAGAGATGGGGAATCAGAGGCGGGGAATGAGATATGGGGAATCAGAGGCGGGGAATCAGAGGCGGGGAAACAGAGGCGAGGAATCAGATATGGGGAATCAGAGGTGGCGAATCAAAGGCGATGAATCAGAGATGGGGAATCAGAGGCGTGGAATCAGAGGCGGGGAATCAGAGCTGGGGAATCAGAGGCGGGGAATCAGAGTTGGGGAATCAGAGGCGGGGAATCAGAGCTGGGGAATCAGAGGTGGGGATCAGAGTCGGGGAATCAGAGGCAGGGAATCAGATGTGCGGAATCAGAGATGGGGAATCAGAGGTGGGGAATCAGAGGCTGTGAATCAGAGATGGGGAATCAGAGGCGGGGAATCAGAGGCAAGAAATCAGACACGGGGTTTCAGAGGCTGGGAATCAGACGGGGGAATCAAAGGCGGGGAATCAGAGCTGGGGAATCAGAAGCAGGGAATCAGAGTTGGGGATTCAGAGGCGGGGAATCAGATATGGGGAAACAGAGGCGGGGAATCAGAGGCGGGCAAACAGAGGCGGGGAATTAGATATGGGGAATCAGAGGTGGGGAATCAGAGGCGGGCAAACAGAGGCGGGGAATTAGATATGGGGAATCAGTGGTGGGGAATCAGAGGTGGTTTATCAGAGATGGGGAATCACAGGCGGGGAATCAGAGGCAGGGAATAGAACGCGGGGAATCAGAGGCAGGGAATCAGAGCTGGGGAATCAGAGGCGGGGAATCATAGTTGGGAATCAGAGGCGGGGAATCAGATATGGGGAAACAGAGGCGGGGAATCAGGGGCGGGGAAACAGAGGCGGGGAATCAGATATGGGGAATCGGATGCGGGGAATCAGAGGCGGGGAATCAGATATGGGGAATCAGAGGTGGGGAATCAGAGTCAGGTAATCAGATGTGCAGAATCAGAGATGGGGAATCAGAGGCAGGGAATCAGAATCAGAAGCGGGGAGTCAGAGGCCGGGAATCAGAGGCCTGGAATCAGATGCTGGGAATAAGAGGCCGGGAATCAGAGGTGGGGAATCAGAGTCCGGGAATCAGAGATGGGGATTCAGAGGCGGGGAATGAGATATGGAGAATCAGAGGCGGGGAATCAGAGGCGGGAAAACAGAGGCGGGAAAACAGAGGTGGGGAATCAGATATGGGGAATCAGAGGTGGCGAATCAAAGGTGGTGAATCAGAGATGGGGAATCAGAGGCAGGGAATCAAACACGGGGAATCAGAGGCGGGGAATCAGAGCTGGGGAATCAGAGGCTGGGAATCAAAGTTGGGGAATCAGAGGCAGGGAATCAGATATGGGGAAACAGGGGCGGGGAATCAGAGGCGGGGAAACAGAGGCGGGGAATCAGATATGGGGAATCAGAGGCGGGGAATTAGAGTTGGGGAATCAGAGGCGGGGAATCAGAGGCGGGGAAACAGAGGCGGGGAATCAAACACGGGGAATCAGAGGTGGGGAATCAGAGGTTGGGAATCAGAGGCAGGGAATCAGAGGCGGGGAATCAGAGGCGGGGAATCAGAGGCAGGGAATCAGATGTGCGGAATCGGAGATAGGGAATCAGAGGCGGGGAATCAGAGGCGGGGAATCAGAGGCCGGGAATCAGATATGGGGAAACAGAGGCGGGGAATCAGATATGGGGAATCAGAGGTGGGGAATCAGAGATGGGGAATCAGAGGCGGGGAATGAGATATGGGGAATCAAAGGCAGGGAATCAGAATCAGTAGCAGGGAATCAGAGGTGGGGAATCAGAGTCCTGGAATCAGAGATGGGGATTCAGAGGCGGGGAATGAGATATGGGGAATCAGAGGCCGGGAATCAGAGGCGGGGAAACAGAGGCGGGGAATCAGATATGGGGAATCAGAGGCCGGGAATCAGAGGCAGGGAATCAAACACGGGGAATCAGAGGCGGGGAATCATAGCTGGCGAATCAGAGGCGGGGAATCAGAGGTGGGGAATCAGAGGCGGGGAATCAGATATTGGGAATCAGAGGTGGGGAATCAGAGGTGGGGAAACAGAGGCGGGGAATCAGATATGGGGTATCAGAGGTGGGGAATCAGAGGTTGTGAATCAGAGATGGGGAATCAGAGGCGGGGAATCAGAGGCCGGTAATCAGACGCGGGGAATCAGAGGCGGGGAATCAGAGCTGGGAAATTAGAGGCAGGGAATCAGAGTTGGGGATTCAGAGGCGGGGAATCAGATATGGGGAAACAGAGGCGGGGAATCAGATGCGGGCAAATAGAGGCGGGGATCAGATATGGGGAAACAGAGGCGGGGAATCAGAGGCGGGGAAACAGAGGCGTGGAATCAGATATGGGGAATCAGAGGTGGGGAATCAGAGGTTGGGAATCAGAGGCTGGGAATCAGAGGCTGGGAATCAGATGCATGGAATCAGATGCGGGGAATCAGAGGCGGGGAATCAGAGCTGGGGAATCAGAGGTGGGGAATCAAAGTTGGGGAATCAGAGGCGGGGACTTAGATATGGGGAAACAGAGGCGGGGAATCAGAGGCGGGGAAACAGAGGTGGGGAATCAGATATGGGGAATCAGAGGTGGGGAATCAGAGGCAGGGAATTAGATTTGCGGAATCAGAGATGGGGAATCAGAAGCAGGGAATCGGAGGCCGGGAATCAGAGGCCGGAATCAGATGCCGGGAATAAGAGGCCGGGAATCAGAGGTGGGGAATCAGAGTCCTGGAATCAGAGATGGGGAATCAGAGGCGGGGAATGAGATATGGGGAATCAGAGGCGGGGAATCAGAGGCGGGGAAACAGAGGCGAGGAATCAGATATGGGGAATCAGAGGTGGCGAATCAAAGGCGGTGAATCAGAGATGGGGAATCAGAGGCGGGGAATCAGAGGCAGGGGATCAAACACGGGGAATCAGAGGCGGGGAATCAGAGCTGGGGAATCAGAGGCGGGGAATCAGAGTTGGGGAATCAGAGGCGGGGACTTAGATATTGGGAAACAGAGGCGGGGAATCAAACGTGGGGAAACAGAGGCGGGGAATCAGATATGGGGAATCAGAGGTGGGGAATCAGAGGCAGGGAATCAAACACGGGGAATCAGATGCGGGGAATCAGAGCTGGGGAATCAGAGGCGGGGAATCAGAGTTGGGGAATCAGAGGCGGGGAATCAGACGCAGGGAATCAATATGGGAAATCAGAGTTGGGGAATCAGAGGTTGGGAATCAAAGGAAGGGAATCAGAGGCGAGGAATCAGAGCTGGGGAATCAGAGGCGGGGAATCAGAATTGGGGAATCAGAGATGGGGAATCAGAGATGGGGAATCAGAGGCGGGGAATCAGACGCGTGGAATCAGAGGTGGTGAATCAGAGATGTGGAATCAGAGGCGGGGAATCAGAGGCAGGGAATCAGACGCGGGGAATCAGAGGCGGGGAATCATAGCTGGCGAATCAGAGGCGGGGAATGAGATATGGGGAATCAGAGGCGGGGAATCAGATGCGGGGAAACAGTGGCGAGGAATCAGATATGGGGAATCAGAGGTGGCGAATCAAAGGCGGTGAATCAGAGATGGGGAATCAGAGGCGGGGAATCAGAGGCAGGGGATCAAACACGGGGAATCAGAGGCGGGGAATCAGAGCTGTGGAATCAGAGGCGGGGAATCAGAGTTGGGGAATCAGAGGCGGGGAATCAGAGCTGGGGAATCAGAGGTGGGGAATCAGAGTCGGGGAATCAGAGGCAGGGAGTCGGATGTGCGGAATCAGAGATGGGGAATCAGAGGTGGGGAATCAGAGGCGGTGAATCTGGGATGGGGAATCAGAGGCGGGGAATCAGAGGCAGGTTATCAGTCACGGGGATTCAGAGGCTGGGAATCAGACGGGGGGAATCAAAGGCGGGGAATGAAGCTGTGGAATCAGAGGCAGGGAATCAGAGTTGGGGAATCAGAGGCGGGGAATCAGAGTTGGGGAATCAGAGGCGGGGAATCAGAGCTGCAGAATCAGAGGTGGGGATCAGAGTCGGGGAATCAGAGGCAGGGGATCAAACACGGGGAATCAGAGGCGGGGAATCAGAGCTGGGGAATCAGAGGCGGGGAATCAGAGTTGGGGAATCAGAGGCGGGGAATCAGAGCTGCGGAATCAGAGGTGGGGATCAGAGTCGTGGAATCAGAGGCAGGGAACAGATGTGCGGAATCAGAGATGGGGAATCAGAGGTGGGGAATCAGAGGCTGTGAATCAGAGATGGGGAATCAGAGGCGGGGAATCAGAGGCAAGAAATCAGACACGGGGTTTCAGAGGCTGGGAATCAGACGGGGGAATCAAAGGCGGGGAATCAGAGCTGGGGAATCAGAGGCAGGGAATCAGAGTTGGGGATTCAGAGGCGGGGAATCAGATATGGGGAAACAGAGGCGGGGAATCAGAGTCGGGCAAACAGAGGTGGGGAATTAGATATGGGGAATAAGAGGTGGGGAATCAGAGGTGGTGAATCTGAGATGGGGAATCACAGGCGGGGAATCAGAGGCAGGGAATAGAACGCGGGGAATCAGAGGCAGGGAATCAGAGTTGGGGCATCAGAGGTTGGGAATTAGATATGGGGAAACAGAGGCGGGGAATCAGAGGCGGGGAAACAGAGGCGGGAAATCAGATATGGGGAATCAGAGGTGGGGAATCAGAGGCAGGGAATCAGATGTGCGGAATCAGAGATGGGGAATCAGAGGCAGGGATTCAGAATCAGAAGCGGGGAATCAGAGGCCGGGAAACAGAGGTGGGGAATCAGATATGGGGAATCAGAGGTGGGGAATCAGAGGCCGGAATCAGATGCCGGGAATAAGAGGCCGGGAATCAGAGGTGGGGAATCAGAGTCCGGGAATCAGAGATGGGGAATCAGAGGCGGGGAATGAGATATGGGGAATCAGAGGCGGGGAATCAGAGGCGGGGAAACAGAGGCGAGGAATCAGATATGGGGAATCAGAGGTGGCGAATCAAAGGCGATGAATCAGAGATGGGGAATCAGAGGCGTGGAATCAGAGGCAGGGAATCAAACACGGGGAATCAGAGGCGGGGAATCAGAGCTGGGGAATCAGAGGCGGGGAATCAGAGTTGGGGAATCAGAGGCGGGGAATCAGAGCTGGGGAATCAGAGGTGGGGATCAGAGTCGGGGAATCAGAGGCAGGGAATCAGATGTGCGGAATCAGAGATGGGGAATCAGAGGTGGGGAATCAGAGGCTGTGAATCAGAGATGGGGAATCAGAGGCGGGGAATCAGAGGCAAGAAATCAGACACGGGGTTTCAGAGGCTGGGAATCAGACGGGGGAATCAAAGGCGGGGAATCAGAGCTGGGTAATCAGAGGCAGGGAATCAGAGTTGGGGATTCAGAGGCGGGGAATCAGATATGGGGAAACAGAGGCGGGGAATCAGAGGCGGGCAAACAGAGGCGGGGAATTAGATATGGGGAATCAGAGGTGGGGAATCAGAGGCGGGCAAACAGAGGCGGGGAATTAGATATGGGGAATCAGTGGTGGGGAATCAGAGGTGGTTTATCAGAGATGGGGAATCACAGGTGGGGAATCAGAGGCAGGGAATAGAACGCGGGGAATCAGAGGCAGGGAATCAGAGCTGGGGAATCAGAGGCGGGGAATCATAGTTGGGAATCAGAGGCGGGGAATCAGATATGGGGAAACAGAGGCGGGGAATCAGGGGCGGGGAAACAGAGGCGGGGAATCAGATATGGGGAATCGGATGCGGGGAATCAGAGGCGGGGAATCAGATATGGGGAATCAGAGGTGGGGAATCAGAGGCAGGTAATCAGATGTGCGGAATCAGAGATGGGGAATCAGAGGCAGGGAATCAGAATCAGAAGCGGGGAGTCAGAGGCCGGGAATCAGAGGCTTGGAATCAGATGCTGGGAATAAGAGGCCGGGAATCAGAGGTGGGGAATCAGAGTCTGGGAATCAGAGATGGGGATTCAGAGGCGGGGAATGAGATATGGAGAATCAGAGGCGGGGAATCAGAGGCGGGAAAACAGAGGTGGGGAATCAGATATGGGGAATCAGAGGTGGCGAATCAAAGGTGCTGAATCAGAGATGGGGAATCAGAGGCGGGGAATCAGAGGCAGGGAATCAAACACGGGGAATCAGAGGCGGGGAATCAGAGCTGGGGAAGCAGAGGCTGGGAATCAAAGTTGGGTAATCAGAGGCAGGGAATCAGATATGGGGAAACAGGGGCGGGGAATCAGAGGCGGGGAAACAGAGGCGGGGAATCAGATATGGGGAATCAGAGGCGGGGAATTAGAGTTGGGGAATCAGAGTCGGGGAATCAGAGGCGGGGAAACAGAGGCGGGGAATCAAACACGGGGAATCAGAGGTGGGGAATCAGAGGTTGGGAATCAGAGGCAGGGAATCAGAGGCGGGGAATCAGAGGCGGGGAATCAGAGGCAGGGAATCAGATGTGCGGAATCGGAGATAGGGAATCAGAGGCGGGGAATCAGAGGCGGGGAATCAGAGGCCGGGAATCAGATATGGGGAAACAGAGGCGGGGAATCAGAGGCGGGGAAACAGAGGCTGGGAATCAGATATGGGGAATCAGAGGTGGGGAATCAGAGGTTGGGAATCAGAGGCAGGGAATCAGAGGCTTGGAATCAGATGCAGGGAATCAGATGCGGGGAATCAGAGGCGGGGAATCAGAGCTGGGGAATCAGAGGTGGGGAATCAGAGTTGGGGAATCAGAGGCGGGGACTTAGATATTGGGAAACAGAGGCAGGGAATCAGAGGCGGGGAATCAGATATGGGGAATCAGAGATGGGGAATCAGAGGCAGGGAATCAGATGTGCGGAATCAGAGATGGGGAATCAAAGGCAGGGAATCAGAATCAGAAGCAGGGAATCAGAGGCCGGGAATCAGAGGCCGGAATCAGATGCCGGGAATAAGAGGCCGGAAATCAGAGGTGGGGAATCAGAGTCCGGGAATCAGAGATGGGGATTCAGAGGCGGGGAATGAGATATGGGGAATCAGAGGCGGGGAATCAGAGGCAGGGAAACAGAGGCGAGGAATCAGATATGGGGAATCAGAGGTGGCGAATCAAAGGCGATGAATCAGAGATGGGGAATCAGAGGCGTGGAATCAGAGGCAGGGAATCAAACACGGGGAATCAGAGGCGGGGAATCAGAGCTGGGGAATCAGAGGCGGGGAATCAGAGTTGGGGAATCAGAGGCGGGGAATCAGAGCTGGGGAATCAGAGGTGGGGATCAGAGTCGGGGAATCAGAGGCAGGGAATCAGATGTGCGGAATCGGAGATAGGGAATCAGAGGCGGGGAATCAGAGGCGGGGAATCAGAGGCCGGGAATCAGATATGGGGAAACAGAGGCGGGGAATCAGAGGCGGGGAAACAGAGGCTGGGAATCAGATATGGGGAATCAGAGGTGGGGAATCAGAGATGGGGAATCAGAGGCGGGGAATGAGATATGGGGAATCAAAGGCAGGGAATCAGAATCAGTAGCAGGGAATCAGAGGTGGGGAATCAGAGTCCGGGAATCAGAGATGGGGATTCAGAGGCGGGGAATGAGATATGGGGAATCAGAGGCCGGGAATCAGAGGCGGGGAAACAGAGGCGGGGAATCAGATATGGGGAATCAGAGGCCGGGAATCAGAGGCAGGGAATCAAACACGGGGAATCAGAGGCGGGGAATCATAGC
Source organism: Narcine bancroftii (assembly GCF_036971445.1). Classification (NCBI taxonomy): domain Eukaryota; kingdom Metazoa; phylum Chordata; class Chondrichthyes; order Torpediniformes; family Narcinidae; genus Narcine; species Narcine bancroftii. The sequence continues at coordinate 310,858 of NW_027211985.1, read as the reverse complement.
TGGCGAATCAGAGGCGGGGAATCAGAGGTGGGGAATCAGAGGCGGGGAATCAGATATTGGGAATCAGAAGTGGGGAATCAGAGGCGGGGAAACAGAGGCGGGGAATCAGATATGGGGTATCAGAGGTGGGGAATCAGAGGTTGTGAATCAGAGATGGGGAATCAGAGGCGGGGAATCAGAGGCCGGTAATCAGACGCGGGGAATCAGAGGCGGGGAATCAGAGCTGGGAAATTAGAGGCAGGGAATCAGAGTTGGGGATTCAGAGGCGGGGAATCAGATATGGGGAAACAGAGGCGGGGAATCAGATGCGGGCAAATAGAGGCGGGGATCAGATATGGGGAAACAGAGGCGGGGAATCAGAGGCGGGGAAACAGAGGCGTGGAATCAGATATGGGGAATCAGAGGTGGGGAATCAGAGGTTGGGAATCAGAGGCTGGGAATCAGAGGCTGGGAATCAGATGCATGGAATCAGATGCGGGGAATCAGAGGCGGGGAATCAGAGCTGGGGAATCAGAGGTGGGGAATCAAAGTTGGGGAATCAGAGGCGGGGACTTAGATATGGGGAAACAGAGGCGGGGAATCAGAGGCGGGGAAACAGAGGTGGGGAATCAGATATGGGGAATCAGAGGTGGGGAATCAGAGGCAGGGAATTAGATTTGCGGAATCAGAGATGGGGAATCAGAAGCAGGGAATCAGAGGCCGGGAATCAGAGGCCGGAATCGGATGCCGGGAATAAGAGGCCGGGAATCAGAGGTGGGGAATCAGAGTCCTGGAATCAGAGATGGGGAATCAGAGGCGGGGAATGAGATATGGGGAATCAGAGGCGGGGAATCAGAGGCGGGGAAACAGAGGCGAGGAATCAGATATGGGGAATCAGAGGTGGCGAATCAAAGGCAGTGAATCAGAGATGGGGAATCAGAGGCGGGGAATCAGAGGCAGGGGATCAAACACGGGGAATCAGAGGCGGGGAATCAGAGCTGGGGAATCAGAGGCGGGGAATCAGAGTTGGGGAATCAGAGGTGGGGAATCAGAGTTGGGGAATCAGAGGCGGGGACTTAGATATTGGGAAACAGAGGCGGGGAATCAAAGGTGGGGAAACAGAGGCGGGGAATCAGATATGGGGAATCAGAGGTGGGGAATCAGAGGCAGGGAATCAAACACGGGGAATCAGATGCGGGGAATCAGAGCTGGGGAATCAGAGGCGGGGAATCAGAGTTGGGGAATCAGAGGCGGGGAATCAGACGCAGGGAATCAATATGGGAAATCAGAGTTGGGGAATCAGAGGTTGGGAATCAAAGGAAGGGAATCAGAGGCGAGGAATCAGAGCTGGGGAATCAGAGGCGGGGAATCAGAATTGGGGAATCAGAGATGGGGAATCAGAGATGGGGAATCAGAGGCCGGGAATCAGACGCGTGGAATCAGAGGTGGTGAATCAGAGATGTGGAATCAGAGGCGGGGAATCAGAGGCAGGGAATCAGACGCGGGGAATCAGAGGCGGGGAATCATAGCTGGCGAATCAGAGGCGGGGAATGAGATATGGGGAATCAGAGGCGGGGAATCAGATGCGGGGAAACAGTGGCGAGGAATCAGATATGGGGAATCAGAGGTGGCGAATCAAAGGCGGTGAATCAGAGATGGGGAATCAGAGGCGGGGAATCAGAGGCAGGGGATCAAACACGGGGAATCAGAGGCGGGGAATCAGAGCTGTGGAATCAGAGGCGGGGAATCAGAGTTGGGGAATCAGAGGCGGGGAATCAGAGCTGGGGAATCAGAGGTGGGGAATCAGAGTCGGGGAATCAGAGGCAGGGAGTCGGATGTGCGGAATCAGGGATGGGGAATCAGAGGTGGGGAATCAGAGGCGGTGAATCTGAGATGGGGAATCAGAGGCGGGGAATCAGAGGCAGGTTATCAGTCACGGGGATTCAGAGGCTGGGAATCAGACGGGGGGAATCAAAGGCGGGGAATGAAGCTGGGGAATCAGAGGCAGGGAATCAGAGTTGGGGAATCAGAGGCGGGGAATCAGAGTTGGGGAATCAGAGGCGGGGAATCAGAGCTGCGGAATCAGAGGTGGGGATCAGAGTCGGGGAATCAGAGGCAGGGGATCAAACACGGGGAATCAGAGGCGGGGAATCAGAGCTGGGGAATCAGAGGCGGGGAATCAGAGTTGGGGAATCAGAGGCGGGGAATCAGAGCTGCGGAATCAGAGGTGGGGATCAGAGTCGTGGAATCAGAGGCAGGGAACAGATGTGCGGAATCAGAGATGGGGAATCAGAGGTGGGGAATCAGAGGCTGTGAATCAGAGATGGGGAATCAGAGGCGGGGAATCAGAGGCAAGAAATCAGACACGGGGTTTCAGAGGCTGGGAATCAGACGGGGGAATCAAAGGCGGGGAATCAGAGCTGGGGAATCAGAGGCAGGGAATCAGAGTTGGGGATTCAGAGGCGGGGAATCAGATATGGGGAAACAGAGGCGGGGAATCAGAGTCGGGCAAACAGAGGCGGGGAATTAGATATGGGGAATCAGAGGTGGGGAATCAGAGGTGGTGAATCAGAGATGGGGAATCACAGGCGGGGAATCAGAGGCAGGGAATAGAACGCGGGGAATCAGAGGCAGGGAATCAGAGTTGGGGCATCAGAGGTTGGGAATTAGATATGGGGAAACAGAGGCGGGGAATCAGAGGCGGGGAAACAGAGGCGGGAAATCAGATATGGGGAATCAGAGGTGGGGAATCAGAGGCAGGGAATCAGATGTGCGGAATCAGAGATGGGGAATCAGAGGCAGGGATTCAGAATCAGAAGCGGGGAATCAGAGGCCGGGAAACAGAGGTGGGGAATCAGATATGGGGAATCAGAGGTGGGGAATCAGAGGCCGGAATCAGATTTCGGGAATAAGAGGCCGGGAATCAGAGGCGGGGAATCAGAGTCCGGGAATCAGAGATGGGGAATCAGAGGCGGGGAATGAGATATGGGGAATCAGAGGCGGGGAATCAGAGGCGGGGAAACAGAGGCGAGGAATCAGATATGGGGAATCAGAGGTGGCGAATCAAAGGCGATGAATCAGAGATGGGGAATCAGAGGCGTGGAATCAGAGGCGGGGAATCAGAGCTGGGGAATCAGAGGCGGGGAATCAGAGTTGGGGAATCAGAGGCGGGGAATCAGAGCTGGGGAATCAGAGGTGGGGATCAGAGTCGGGGAATCAGAGGCAGGGAATCAGATGTGCGGAATCAGAGATGGGGAATCAGAGGTGGGGAATCAGAGGCTGTGAATCAGAGATGGGGAATCAGAGGCGGGGAATCAGAGGCAAGAAATCAGACACGGGGTTTCAGAGGCTGGGAATCAGACGGGGGAATCAAAGGCGGGGAATCAGAGCTGGGGAATCAGAAGCAGGGAATCAGAGTTGGGGATTCAGAGGCGGGGAATCAGATATGGGGAAACAGAGGCGGGGAATCAGAGGCGGGCAAACAGAGGCGGGGAATTAGATATGGGGAATCAGAGGTGGGGAATCAGAGGCGGGCAAACAGAGGCGGGGAATTAGATATGGGGAATCAGTGGTGGGGAATCAGAGGTGGTTTATCAGAGATGGGGAATCACAGGCGGGGAATCAGAGGCAGGGAATAGAACGCGGGGAATCAGAGGCAGGGAATCAGAGCTGGGGAATCAGAGGCGGGGAATCATAGTTGGGAATCAGAGGCGGGGAATCAGATATGGGGAAACAGAGGCGGGGAATCAGGGGCGGGGAAACAGAGGCGGGGAATCAGATATGGGGAATCGGATGCGGGGAATCAGAGGCGGGGAATCAGATATGGGGAATCAGAGGTGGGGAATCAGAGTCAGGTAATCAGATGTGCAGAATCAGAGATGGGGAATCAGAGGCAGGGAATCAGAATCAGAAGCGGGGAGTCAGAGGCCGGGAATCAGAGGCCTGGAATCAGATGCTGGGAATAAGAGGCCGGGAATCAGAGGTGGGGAATCAGAGTCCGGGAATCAGAGATGGGGATTCAGAGGCGGGGAATGAGATATGGAGAATCAGAGGCGGGGAATCAGAGGCGGGAAAACAGAGGCGGGAAAACAGAGGTGGGGAATCAGATATGGGGAATCAGAGGTGGCGAATCAAAGGTGGTGAATCAGAGATGGGGAATCAGAGGCAGGGAATCAAACACGGGGAATCAGAGGCGGGGAATCAGAGCTGGGGAATCAGAGGCTGGGAATCAAAGTTGGGGAATCAGAGGCAGGGAATCAGATATGGGGAAACAGGGGCGGGGAATCAGAGGCGGGGAAACAGAGGCGGGGAATCAGATATGGGGAATCAGAGGCGGGGAATTAGAGTTGGGGAATCAGAGGCGGGGAATCAGAGGCGGGGAAACAGAGGCGGGGAATCAAACACGGGGAATCAGAGGTGGGGAATCAGAGGTTGGGAATCAGAGGCAGGGAATCAGAGGCGGGGAATCAGAGGCGGGGAATCAGAGGCAGGGAATCAGATGTGCGGAATCGGAGATAGGGAATCAGAGGCGGGGAATCAGAGGCGGGGAATCAGAGGCCGGGAATCAGATATGGGGAAACAGAGGCGGGGAATCAGATATGGGGAATCAGAGGTGGGGAATCAGAGATGGGGAATCAGAGGCGGGGAATGAGATATGGGGAATCAAAGGCAGGGAATCAGAATCAGTAGCAGGGAATCAGAGGTGGGGAATCAGAGTCCTGGAATCAGAGATGGGGATTCAGAGGCGGGGAATGAGATATGGGGAATCAGAGGCCGGGAATCAGAGGCGGGGAAACAGAGGCGGGGAATCAGATATGGGGAATCAGAGGCCGGGAATCAGAGGCAGGGAATCAAACACGGGGAATCAGAGGCGGGGAATCATAGCTGGCGAATCAGAGGCGGGGAATCAGAGGTGGGGAATCAGAGGCGGGGAATCAGATATTGGGAATCAGAGGTGGGGAATCAGAGGTGGGGAAACAGAGGCGGGGAATCAGATATGGGGTATCAGAGGTGGGGAATCAGAGGTTGTGAATCAGAGATGGGGAATCAGAGGCGGGGAATCAGAGGCCGGTAATCAGACGCGGGGAATCAGAGGCGGGGAATCAGAGCTGGGAAATTAGAGGCAGGGAATCAGAGTTGGGGATTCAGAGGCGGGGAATCAGATATGGGGAAACAGAGGCGGGGAATCAGATGCGGGCAAATAGAGGCGGGGATCAGATATGGGGAAACAGAGGCGGGGAATCAGAGGCGGGGAAACAGAGGCGTGGAATCAGATATGGGGAATCAGAGGTGGGGAATCAGAGGTTGGGAATCAGAGGCTGGGAATCAGAGGCTGGGAATCAGATGCATGGAATCAGATGCGGGGAATCAGAGGCGGGGAATCAGAGCTGGGGAATCAGAGGTGGGGAATCAAAGTTGGGGAATCAGAGGCGGGGACTTAGATATGGGGAAACAGAGGCGGGGAATCAGAGGCGGGGAAACAGAGGTGGGGAATCAGATATGGGGAATCAGAGGTGGGGAATCAGAGGCAGGGAATTAGATTTGCGGAATCAGAGATGGGGAATCAGAAGCAGGGAATCGGAGGCCGGGAATCAGAGGCCGGAATCAGATGCCGGGAATAAGAGGCCGGGAATCAGAGGTGGGGAATCAGAGTCCTGGAATCAGAGATGGGGAATCAGAGGCGGGGAATGAGATATGGGGAATCAGAGGCGGGGAATCAGAGGCGGGGAAACAGAGGCGAGGAATCAGATATGGGGAATCAGAGGTGGCGAATCAAAGGCGGTGAATCAGAGATGGGGAATCAGAGGCGGGGAATCAGAGGCAGGGGATCAAACACGGGGAATCAGAGGCGGGGAATCAGAGCTGGGGAATCAGAGGCGGGGAATCAGAGTTGGGGAATCAGAGGCGGGGACTTAGATATTGGGAAACAGAGGCGGGGAATCAAACGTGGGGAAACAGAGGCGGGGAATCAGATATGGGGAATCAGAGGTGGGGAATCAGAGGCAGGGAATCAAACACGGGGAATCAGATGCGGGGAATCAGAGCTGGGGAATCAGAGGCGGGGAATCAGAGTTGGGGAATCAGAGGCGGGGAATCAGACGCAGGGAATCAATATGGGAAATCAGAGTTGGGGAATCAGAGGTTGGGAATCAAAGGAAGGGAATCAGAGGCGAGGAATCAGAGCTGGGGAATCAGAGGCGGGGAATCAGAATTGGGGAATCAGAGATGGGGAATCAGAGATGGGGAATCAGAGGCGGGGAATCAGACGCGTGGAATCAGAGGTGGTGAATCAGAGATGTGGAATCAGAGGCGGGGAATCAGAGGCAGGGAATCAGACGCGGGGAATCAGAGGCGGGGAATCAAAGCTGGCGAATCAGAGGCGGGGAATGAGATATGGGGAATCAGAGGCGGGGAATCAGATGCGGGGAAACAGTGGCGAGGAATCAGATATGGGGAATCAGAGGTGGCGAATCAAAGGCGGTGAATCAGAGATGGGGAATCAGAGGCGGGGAATCAGAGGCAGGGGATCAAACACGGGGAATCAGAGGCGGGGAATCAGAGCTGTGGAATCAGAGGCGGGGAATCAGAGTTGGGGAATCAGAGGCGGGGAATCAGAGCTGGGGAATCAGAGGTGGGGAATCAGAGTCGGGGAATCAGAGGCAGGGAGTCGGATGTGCGGAATCAGAGATGGGGAATCAGAGGTGGGGAATCAGAGGCGGTGAATCTGGGATGGGGAATCAGAGGCGGGGAATCAGAGGCAGGTTATCAGTCACGGGGATTCAGAGGCTGGGAATCAGACGGGGGGAATCAAAGGCGGGGAATGAAGCTGTGGAATCAGAGGCAGGGAATCAGAGTTGGGGAATCAGAGGCGGGGAATCAGAGTTGGGGAATCAGAGGCGGGGAATCAGAGCTGCAGAATCAGAGGTGGGGATCAGAGTCGGGGAATCAGAGGCAGGGGATCAAACACGGGGAATCAGAGGCGGGGAATCAGAGCTGGGGAATCAGAGGCGGGGAATCAGAGTTGGGGAATCAGAGGCGGGGAATCAGAGCTGCGGAATCAGAGGTGGGGATCAGAGTCGTGGAATCAGAGGCAGGGAACAGATGTGCGGAATCAGAGATGGGGAATCAGAGGTGGGGAATCAGAGGCTGTGAATCAGAGATGGGGAATCAGAGGCGGGGAATCAGAGGCAAGAAATCAGACACGGGGTTTCAGAGGCTGGGAATCAGACGGGGGAATCAAAGGCGGGGAATCAGAGCTGGGGAATCAGAGGCAGGGAATCAGAGTTGGGGATTCAGAGGCGGGGAATCAGATATGGGGAAACAGAGGCGGGGAATCAGAGTCGGGCAAACAGAGGTGGGGAATTAGATATGGGGAATAAGAGGTGGGGAATCAGAGGTGGTGAATCTGAGATGGGGAATCACAGGCGGGGAATCAGAGGCAGGGAATAGAACGCGGGGAATCAGAGGCAGGGAATCAGAGTTGGGGCATCAGAGGTTGGGAATTAGATATGGGGAAACAGAGGCGGGGAATCAGAGGCGGGGAAACAGAGGCGGGAAATCAGATATGGGGAATCAGAGGTGGGGAATCAGAGGCAGGGAATCAGATGTGCGGAATCAGAGATGGGGAATCAGAGGCAGGGATTCAGAATCAGAAGCGGGGAATCAGAGGCCGGGAAACAGAGGTGGGGAATCAGATATGGGGAATCAGAGGTGGGGAATCAGAGGCCGGAATCAGATGCCGGGAATAAGAGGCCGGGAATCAGAGGTGGGGAATCAGAGTCCGGGAATCAGAGATGGGGAATCAGAGGCGGGGAATGAGATATGGGGAATCAGAGGCGGGGAATCAGAGGCGGGGAAACAGAGGCGAGGAATCAGATATGGGGAATCAGAGGTGGCGAATCAAAGGCGATGAATCAGAGATGGGGAATCAGAGGCGTGGAATCAGAGGCAGGGAATCAAACACGGGGAATCAGAGGCGGGGAATCAGAGCTGGGGAATCAGAGGCGGGGAATCAGAGTTGGGGAATCAGAGGCGGGGAATCAGAGCTGGGGAATCAGAGGTGGGGATCAGAGTCGGGGAATCAGAGGCAGGGAATCAGATGTGCGGAATCAGAGATGGGGAATCAGAGGTGGGGAATCAGAGGCTGTGAATCAGAGATGGGGAATCAGAGGCGGGGAATCAGAGGCAAGAAATCAGACACGGGGTTTCAGAGGCTGGGAATCAGACGGGGGAATCAAAGGCGGGGAATCAGAGCTGGGTAATCAGAGGCAGGGAATCAGAGTTGGGGATTCAGAGGCGGGGAATCAGATATGGGGAAACAGAGGCGGGGAATCAGAGGCGGGCAAACAGAGGCGGGGAATTAGATATGGGGAATCAGAGGTGGGGAATCAGAGGCGGGCAAACAGAGGCGGGGAATTAGATATGGGGAATCAGTGGTGGGGAATCAGAGGTGGTTTATCAGAGATGGGGAATCACAGGTGGGGAATCAGAGGCAGGGAATAGAACGCGGGGAATCAGAGGCAGGGAATCAGAGCTGGGGAATCAGAGGCGGGGAATCATAGTTGGGAATCAGAGGCGGGGAATCAGATATGGGGAAACAGAGGCGGGGAATCAGGGGCGGGGAAACAGAGGCGGGGAATCAGATATGGGGAATCGGATGCGGGGAATCAGAGGCGGGGAATCAGATATGGGGAATCAGAGGTGGGGAATCAGAGGCAGGTAATCAGATGTGCGGAATCAGAGATGGGGAATCAGAGGCAGGGAATCAGAATCAGAAGCGGGGAGTCAGAGGCCGGGAATCAGAGGCTTGGAATCAGATGCTGGGAATAAGAGGCCGGGAATCAGAGGTGGGGAATCAGAGTCTGGGAATCAGAGATGGGGATTCAGAGGCGGGGAATGAGATATGGAGAATCAGAGGCGGGGAATCAGAGGCGGGAAAACAGAGGTGGGGAATCAGATATGGGGAATCAGAGGTGGCGAATCAAAGGTGCTGAATCAGAGATGGGGAATCAGAGGCGGGGAATCAGAGGCAGGGAATCAAACACGGGGAATCAGAGGCGGGGAATCAGAGCTGGGGAAGCAGAGGCTGGGAATCAAAGTTGGGTAATCAGAGGCAGGGAATCAGATATGGGGAAACAGGGGCGGGGAATCAGAGGCGGGGAAACAGAGGCGGGGAATCAGATATGGGGAATCAGAGGCGGGGAATTAGAGTTGGGGAATCAGAGTCGGGGAATCAGAGGCGGGGAAACAGAGGCGGGGAATCAAACACGGGGAATCAGAGGTGGGGAATCAGAGGTTGGGAATCAGAGGCAGGGAATCAGAGGCGGGGAATCAGAGGCGGGGAATCAGAGGCAGGGAATCAGATGTGCGGAATCGGAGATAGGGAATCAGAGGCGGGGAATCAGAGGCGGGGAATCAGAGGCCGGGAATCAGATATGGGGAAACAGAGGCGGGGAATCAGAGGCGGGGAAACAGAGGCTGGGAATCAGATATGGGGAATCAGAGGTGGGGAATCAGAGGTTGGGAATCAGAGGCAGGGAATCAGAGGCTTGGAATCAGATGCAGGGAATCAGATGCGGGGAATCAGAGGCGGGGAATCAGAGCTGGGGAATCAGAGGTGGGGAATCAGAGTTGGGGAATCAGAGGCGGGGACTTAGATATTGGGAAACAGAGGCAGGGAATCAGAGGCGGGGAATCAGATATGGGGAATCAGAGATGGGGAATCAGAGGCAGGGAATCAGATGTGCGGAATCAGAGATGGGGAATCAAAGGCAGGGAATCAGAATCAGAAGCAGGGAATCAGAGGCCGGGAATCAGAGGCCGGAATCAGATGCCGGGAATAAGAGGCCGGAAATCAGAGGTGGGGAATCAGAGTCCGGGAATCAGAGATGGGGATTCAGAGGCGGGGAATGAGATATGGGGAATCAGAGGCGGGGAATCAGAGGCAGGGAAACAGAGGCGAGGAATCAGATATGGGGAATCAGAGGTGGCGAATCAAAGGCGATGAATCAGAGATGGGGAATCAGAGGCGTGGAATCAGAGGCAGGGAATCAAACACGGGGAATCAGAGGCGGGGAATCAGAGCTGGGGAATCAGAGGCGGGGAATCAGAGTTGGGGAATCAGAGGCGGGGAATCAGAGCTGGGGAATCAGAGGTGGGGATCAGAGTCGGGGAATCAGAGGCAGGGAATCAGATGTGCGGAATCGGAGATAGGGAATCAGAGGCGGGGAATCAGAGGCGGGGAATCAGAGGCCGGGAATCAGATATGGGGAAACAGAGGCGGGGAATCAGAGGCGGGGAAACAGAGGCTGGGAATCAGATATGGGGAATCAGAGGTGGGGAATCAGAGATGGGGAATCAGAGGCGGGGAATGAGATATGGGGAATCAAAGGCAGGGAATCAGAATCAGTAGCAGGGAATCAGAGGTGGGGAATCAGAGTCCGGGAATCAGAGATGGGGATTCAGAGGCGGGGAATGAGATATGGGGAATCAGAGGCCGGGAATCAGAGGCGGGGAAACAGAGGCGGGGAATCAGATATGGGGAATCAGAGGCCGGGAATCAGAGGCAGGGAATCAAACACGGGGAATCAGAGGCGGGGAATCATAGCTGGCGAATCAGAGGCGGGGAATCAGAGGTGGGGAATCAGAGGCGGGGAATCAGATATTGGGAATCAGAAGTGGGGAATCAGAGGCGGGGAAACAGAGGCGGGGAATCAGATATGGGGTATCAGAGGTGGGGAATCAGAGGTTGTGAATCAGAGATGGGGAATCAGAGGCGGGGAATCAGAGGCCGGTAATCAGACGCGGGGAATCAGAGGCGGGGAATCAGAGCTGGGAAATTAGAGGCAGGGAATCAGAGTTGGGGATTCAGAGGCGGGGA
>NW_027211979.1:0-10000 GCF_036971445.1 Narcine bancroftii | reverse complement strand
GGGACACGCAAGGCTGTGGGGGGCGGGAATCCTGCGAGACTGAGGGGGACGGGTATCCAGACGTTTGAGGGACACGCAAGGCTGAGGTACTCGTGGAACCAGAAGGGTGAGGGGAATGAGGACCCAGAAGGGTAATGGTGATCAGGACACAGAAGGGTGAGGGTGATCCGGTCTCAGAAGGGTGAGGGTGATCAGGACCCAGAAGGGTGAGGGTGATCAGGACCCAGAAGGGTGAGGGTGATCAGGACCCAGAAGGGTGAGGGTGATCAGGACCCAGAAGGGTGAGGGTGATCAGGACCCAGAAAGGTGAGGGGGGACGGGGACCCAAAAAGCTGAGGGGGGATGGGGACCCAGAAGGCTGAGGGGGGACGGGGACCCAGAAGGCTGAGGGGGGACGGGGACCCAGAAGGCAGAGGGGGGACGGGGACCCAGAAGGCTGAGGGGGGACGGGGACCCAGAAGGCTGAGGGGGGACGGGGACCCAGAAGGCTGAGGGGGGACGGGGACCCAGAAGGCTGAGGGGGGACGGGGACCCAGATGGCTGAGGGGGGACGGGGACCCAGAAGGCTGAGGGGGGACGGGGACCCAGAAGGCTGAGGGGGGACGGGGACCCAGAAGGCTGAGGGGGGACGGGGACCCAGAAGGCTGAGGGGGGACGGGGACCCAGAAGGCTGAGGGGGGACGGGGACCCAGAAGGCTGAGGGGGGACGGGGACCCAGAAGGCTGAGGGGGGACGGGGACCCAGAAGGCTGCTGGGGGACGGGGACCCAGAAGGCTGCTGGGGGACGGGGACCCAGAAGGCTGAGGGGGGACGGGGACCTAGAAGGCTGAGGGGGGACGGGGACGGGGACCCAGAAGGCTGAGGGGGGACGGGGACGGGGACCCAGAAGGCTGAGGGGGGACGGGGACCCAGAAGGCTGAGGGGGGAAGGGGACGGGGACCCAGAAGGTTGAGGAGGTACGGTGACCCAGAAGGCTGAGGGGGGACGGGGACGGGGACCCAGAAGGCTGAGGGGGGAAGGGGACGGGGACCCAGAAGGTTGAGGAGGTACGGTGACCCAGAGGGCGGAGGGGGGACTGGGACGTGGACCCAGAAGGCTGAGGGCACCTGCGAGGCTGAAGGTGGGGGTGGGAACCCGCGTGGTTTGGTGGATCCGTATGGTTGAGGGGATCGGAGAACTGCGAGTGTGAGGGGGACCCGTGAGGTTGAGGGAATCCCGGCCCCATTGATGGGAATGAGCAGGAAGGTGTGCTGGTCAGTGGGACAACAATATCAGTTCACCACAGACTGTAAGCTTTCAGCTCTGTAATGAGACGTCATTAACTATGACACCGACAGCCCAACCCTCTTTCTCCCAGTTTCACTGCAGACATTGGAAGACGGTCCTCTTTAAATTCTACAAATATGTTAATGGTAAGAGGAAGCTAGAGACAAAATTGGTCCCTTAGAAAATCAGAGTGGAAAACTGTGTGTGGAACCTTGAGAAATGGGGGAGATATTGAACAGTTTCTTTTCTTCGGTATTCACTAAGGAGAAGGATATTGGGAGATGTGGGATAAAAAAAGCAAATTGGGTAAATATGGGGAATATAGAGATTACAAAAGGTGTAGTTTTAAGGCTTTTGAAGAATATAAAGGTGGATAAGTCTCCGGGACCAGACGGGATCTTCCCCAGGACATTGAGAGAAGTGAAGGAGGAAATAGCAGAGGCTCTGGCGGTAATTTTTCAAATGTCATTAGATATGGGGATAGTGCCGGAGGATTGGCGCATTGCGCATGTGGTTCCGTTATTTAAAAAAGGTTCAAGGAGGAAGCCTGGCAACTATCGGCCTGTAAGTTTGACGTATGTGGTAGGTAAATTAATGGAGAAAATTCTTAGAGATAGTACTTATAAACATCTGGATAGACAGGGTCTGATCAGGAGCACTCAACATGGATTTGTGGGAGGAAGGTCATGTTTGACCAATCTGATTGAATTTTTTGAAGAGGTGACTAGGAATGTGGATGAGGGTAGCGCAGTGGATGTTGTCTATATGGACTTCAGTAAGGCCTTCGATAAGGTACCACATGGAAGGTTAGTTAGGAAGGTGCAGTCTTTAGGTATAAATTTTGAGATCGTCAAATGGATTGAACATTGGCTGAAAGGGAGAGGCCAGAGAGTGGTAGTGGATAATTGTCTGTCAGGTTGGAGGCCGGTGACCAGTGGTGTGCCTCAAGGATCTGTATTGGGCCCATTGTTGTTCGTTATATACATTAATGATCTAGATGATGGGGTGGTGAATTGGATTAGTAAATATGCAGACGATACTAAGATAGGTGGAATAGTGGATAATGAAGAAGGTTTTCAAGGATTGCAGAGGGATTTGGGCTGCTTAGAAAAGTGGGCTGAAAAATGGCAGATGGAATTTAATGCTGATAAGTGTGAGGTGCTTCATTTTGGTATGAAGAATCAGAATAGGACATATGTGGTAAATGGGAGAGCATTGAGGAATACAGAAGAGCAGAAAGATTTAGGAGTGACGGTACATCGTTCCCTGAAGGTAGAAACTCACGTGAATAGGGTGGTGAAGAAGGCTTTTAGTATGCTGGCCTTTATCAATTATTGCATGGAATATAGGAGTTGGGAGGTGATGTTGAGATTGTATAAGACGTTGGTGCGGCCTAATTTGGAGTTCTGTGTGCAGTTCTGGTCGCCTAATTATAGGAAGGATATAAACAGAGTGGAGAGAGTGCAGAGAAGGTTTACCAGAATGTTGCCTGGGTTTAAGCATCTGGACTATGGGGAGAGATTGGACAGATTGGGTCTTTATTCTTTGGAGCGTAGAAGGTTGAGAGGGGATTTGATAGAAGTATTTAAGATTATGAAAGGGATAGACAGAATGGATGTGGATAGACTATTTCCGTTAAGAGGAGGAAAGTTTAAAACAAGAGGACATGAGTTAAGAATTAAGGGGCAGAGGTTTAGAGGTAACATGAGGGGGAACTTCTTTACTCAGAGAGTGGTAGCTGTGTGGAATGATCTTCCGGGAGAAATAGTGGCGGCGGAGTCAATTGTATTATTTAAGAAAAGGTTGGACAGGTATATGGATGAGAGGAAGATGGAGGGTTATGGGCATTGTGCAGGGAGGTGGGATTAGAAAGGGGTGTTTGGTTCGGTGCGGACTAGAAGGGCCTAATGGCCTGTTTCCGTACTGTAATTGTTATGTTATGTTATGTTAAAATAATTCAAATACCCCTGGGAGCGGACCCGCCGAAGCCACAGATTAGAATCTGCATCTCAGATGGTGAAGTCTTCAGATTTTTCTTTAAAATATTGTTTACATTGTAAAACCATTTGGAAAGTGCGTTCACATATATTGTTATGTTCAAATCAAAAGGAAAAACTAGCACTAAGCAAGGTTCAAAAAAAAACACACAGGAATAAAGTGCCAGCATCCTGGAGATGGATTTCACAGTGACTAAGGACAAGATTTGTTCTTGTCTCTACCTGTGCACACACGAGGATGAGAGCAGTGTTTGAGATGCTCTAGCCAGAAAGAATTCCGATCCATATCCCCACAGTTTTATTCCTCGTATTTCAGATTGAAATAGCAGAGAATGAGAATCCAGGCAAAAGGACGGAAGCCCAGACCAAGCAACAATTTGAGCAGAAGGATTTAGGTCCACCGGTAGAGAGAGAGAGAGAGAGAGAGTGGAAGGACACTGTCAGAATGCCCATAGGATTTAACCTGTTTAAAAGCAGGTGGCACAAATCTGTGCAGAGGGGCACAATTTAAAGGCGATTGCAGATGTTTGATTGGGAAGCTGCAGGAATTCAGCCCATCAGAATGAAGTAAATGCAATATCCAGAGAGAGAAACCTTGGGCTTTTCTCTGGAGTGATGCAGGAAGCTCATAGAGTGAATGGATTTGAGGCAGAGCTTGGTGGAGGAGCAGGCAGTGCTGAGGAAACACAAGGCTGCTGAAGGACTTGTAGAAAGAGAACGTGCAGAAGGCTGCGGGTGCCTGGAGTGCATGGCCGGGCAGGATGGTGTAGTCTGGAATAATAGGGACCTTTAACATTTAGACAGGCACATTGATGCAAGAAAAATAGTGGGTTTACGGGTGTGAGGGGTGAAAGGTTCAGTTTGTAGTAGGTTTGATCAGTTGTCTTGTGACACCAATACCCCTGAGCAAAAATCTCTACAAAAGTATGGACACCGCCCAGGACATCTCATGTAAAAACCCGCCACATTTGGGAACATTTGCAGGGAACGCTGCTGTCAGAGAGCAGCAGCAATCAAGGATCCACATCACCCGCTCTGTTCTCACTGCTCCCATCAGGAAAGAGGTATAGCCAGGTTCAGGAACAGCTGCTACCCCTTCACCACGAGACTCAACACACATTCAGGGACTCATTTAAAGACTCTCCCTTTTGCACTTTGAATTTTTTCTCTCTCTATTGCAGTTTGTTTTCATATCCACATTTTCAGAGATTACAAGTAGATGAGTCCAGTTGGGGAAACTTGGTTTTGGTCTATATAATGGTTACATTCATCCCCTTTTATTGTTCATTTATATTAGTGTCTGGGCCCCTATGTGGTCCAGGTACAGCTGACAGACCTTTACCAAAGGGTCACGTTTATGTGATTTTTTTTTCCCGTAGGTAACAGCAGTTCATTTCCACAGCCCAGCGTGCTATCGGACATCCAGTTGATCGTGATACATCTTTTCGCGAAGGCCAGTGCTATTTTTATAAATGAGATTAGATATTTGGTCAAGTTGTCGCTTGTTTCCATGAAGATATTGCTCCAGGTCTCACGTGGAGGTCACTCCTGTGATCGTGGTTAATTTTTCTGCGCTTTCTTGCCAAAATGGCCTCACTTTCACGCACGACCACGTAGAAAAGTTTAATGAAGCTCATCATCCCATTGGCCTTCATTTCGGTTGAAGCACTGCATGCAGATTTTACAAAGCAGTCTGAAACCCTTTTTCCACGGGAATCCCAGTTCATTGGCCATGCAGTGTCTCAGGTTAGGAAGCCCTTGGTCCCATTTCCACTGGGACACAAGATTGCTTTTCCACTGAACACAACTCATCCCCGGGGAGCGGAGTGTTCTGCCTTCGACTGGAAACAGGTGATTTTCTGCTGTCTCTCTTCCACTGGTTTTACCATCAGGCCGACGTCGGCAAACGCCGCGGATATGAGTAGGGTTAGAGGTGGCGTGAAATGACATCGTTTGACACTGGCATTTGGACAGTGTCCCTTTTCCACTGGACCCTGTCCCAGTAAATTCCCGGGATTGGCCATGAGGGGCTGTACTTTTGAAGTTGAAACACTTTGCAGAGCAAAGTCTTGGAATTTAATTTCTTCAACTATGTACGCTATTCTGGCGCTCCATCCTGTAGGATGTAGATGGTTCCTTTCATAGCACCTGAATCAATTCCTGACTAATCACAGAGCACTTCTGGTGTAGGGATTGCTTCAAGTGGAATTTGAGTTTGAGAGCATTTTGAAAACCACAGGTCTAAGTTATAGGGAAAGGTTAAGCAAAATTTTTATTCTGCGGAGCATAAAAGGTTGAGGTTGGATTGGGTTGAGGTATTTAAAATTATTGGGGTATAGATTTGACGTGGGTTGAGAGAAAGAGGCAGAAGTTTCGAGGAAATGTGAGGGGGGGACTTTCACTCAGAGTGGTGGGTGTGTGGAATGGACTTGCAGATGAAGTGGAGGAGGCAGGCTCAATATTAGCTCTTAAGGAGAAGTTGGATATGTATTTGGACAGGAAAGGAATGGAGGGTCAAGGGGCGAGTGTAGGTCAATGGGATTAGGTAGGACAAAGTGTTCGGCGTGGACTCGAAGGGCAAAGTTGGCCTATTTCGATGCTGTAATAGTTGGAGAGGTAAAACGTGTATGTGAACATTTTGGGTCCAGTGACCATAGATTAGTTTCCAATCAATTATGGATAAGAGTGGGGTCTGCTGCAACAGCACCACTCAATCAATGCACCGGACACAGTTAATCAGGAAAGATGTTTATTCAGACTTGTTCCTCTCTTAGGTCTCTTGCCCACGACCTTACCAGAGAGAGGGGGATCTTTTTCTCTTCTATCCATTAGTGACTGGTGTCATCCTCTGTTCTGCTAATATTTCAAAACAGCACTGAGCCCACGTTAAATGTTCCACTTGAAACTCAAACATGTTACAGACTAAACCAAGCCAGTCATCTTTGCTAAAATTAATGATGAGGGAGAAAATGAAGGGAATAGAAAGCAATGGAGTAACAGGGAGAGGATGCAGAAAATAATGCAGGCTGAATGAGAGGGGAAAGAAATCAGGCTTCAGATGATTAAGGAAGACGAGGCGAAAGAAGGAGACCCTAGGACACTGCCACCCTATGTTGAGAATGAGGACTCAAAAGATTCCTTGTGGGCAAGGCTATCTGCATGTGCTTCCCAGCAGCCACCGTGACCAGTCCTGCATCTCACTTGATTCAATAAAAGGTGGTTTCAGACTTGGCTCTGACGTAAACAATTTGCTCATTTTCAAACCAACTTTCCTCCCTCCGTCATTGACGGCCGTGACACTGTGCACGAGTGAGGAAGATGGGGTGAAAGATCTTGAACTGAAAGTTACCTGCAGTAATTGGAAAGCTGCCTTCCAGAGAGCTTCAATCATGTCAATGTTTCACCAGTTGTTGGACTTTACCAGCGATGAAACAGCGTCCCACTCCCACAGTGTTTCCTGTTACTAACTTGGACAGGAGTAAAAAAATGATTCACACAAAGAATTATAAACCAGGGGAAAGATATACTCTGAAAACAACAAGAAATGTTGTTCATATCCCACTGTGCTCCCGATAGAAGTCAAAATCCAATGGGCTTTATGAACTAAAACACAAATGGAACTTAACCCAAGATTATTCCCCCACCTCCCGTCCTATTAAATGTTGAATCCTGTTGTGTGAAGAAGGAGTTGCCTGGAACGTTAGCCCATCCCAGAAAGCTCACCAGACTTGGACTGCAGATCAACACTTAAGGATGACCAGCCGCAGCTTAATTTAATGCAATGCTTATTCCCCCCCCCAGCAAAAATCTTCAGCATTGCTTCATTGAAACTGGTCTAATTCCAAATAAGATCAGCAATGTCTTTTGGACCGAGTACAAAAGAGAGAGAGCTGAGGTACCTTCGAAACCCAGAACCAAATACATGCAACATTCAGTGGCAGCTCTCCTTGCATCTAATCAAGCACTTTTGAGCCACTATGAACTGTTCCCCAAGAGAATTCATCCAACCATCCATGAGTGCATTCCTGTCAACTCGAAAGCCGAGAGGGGATTTGGTAGAGTATTTAAAATTACAAGAAGGATGGATAGAGTTGATGTGGATAGGCAATTCCATTGCAAGTGGGAGAGATTGAAACAAGAGGTCTTGAGTTAAGAGGCAAAAGTTTTGAAGTAACGTGAGGGGGAACTTCTTGACTCAATGGTGGCTGAGTGGAGTGAGCTTCCGGGAGAAATAGTGAAAGCAGGGTCCATTTTGTCATTTAAGAGAAAATTGGAGGGGTGGGGAATGCAGAGAGGTGGTACTAGAGGAGAGTATTTAGTTCAGAGCAGACGAGAAGGGCCAAATGACCTGTTTCTGTGCTGTAATTGTTCTTGGGGTAAAATGTGTGGCAGTAACTTGGAAGCTCAACATGAACCTTCCGACTCCTAAAATCAAGAAATTTAAGATGTTAGATTTTATTTGAAAGGTTTGGTAAATTTTTATAAATACTATCCAGATGTTTTTTTCTTTTTTTCTTTACATCAGGAAAAATTAAATGAAATGGTTCTTGCAGTCAAGAGCAAGAGAATTCCTCCAATCCAGCCCTTGCCCACAAACACCCCCCCCCCCCCCCCCATTCTGGGATCAACCCATCAGCAGCGTCCACTTCAGAGACAAACCTCAGGCACGAACATCCCAAAACCATCATCCCAAGACAAGGGGTTAATTTTTTTTAATCACTATGCATTCATTTGATGTTATTTCAAATAAAAAATTAGTTTTTAATGCATATGTGAAATTAAATAATTTAAAAAAAATAAGATGAATGAAGAATTATTTCAGGAATTATCAATCATCCACTACTCCCATTAACCCCAGACACCAGTACTGAATGAAAAACTAAACTGGCCAGATTGACTGAGTAAACACAGCTAAAATTGGCCAAAAGGTGCTGATGCCATCATTGATTTAAATGCAAGAGACACTGAGGACTGCATTGGGACAGAGATGGTCCATGGACAGCCAATACGGATGCCTTGGGGAACAAAGCCCGCACTGCCAGTTGGGATGAATTAGATTATGACATAAGCAAATATTAGATACCCCCCCCCCCCCCCCCCACAGAGAGACCCAGCCTTGATTTTCATTTTTTATATTGATAGAGAGATCCCAGACATCACCAAATGTACCGAGACCCCACCGCATGTTATCAGTTAAAGGCAACGTATTCCTCTCTAATGGAACTTTTACTACCTCTATTACAGGAAACATCCTCCCTGCCTCATTTGCCATTGGAACGTTAGGCCCGCTTGTCGTCACAAGGCCAGAAAACGCTTGAGTCAGAATACTGATCATCGTTTGAGGAGTGACGAAGGAATTTGTGAGCACGATAAGAATCCTGTTTCACTCTGGTCTGAGATTGGATGGTGAGTCCTCAGCTACACATCCCTGCAACACACTCTCCTTCGCCAACAACTGCCTCACACTCCTATTCACCCCACCAGCTCCGTGCATTCCCCCTCATTCACCTGCGATTTTCCCCCCCACAAACACCTGTTAACCTGCCACCTCCACTGAAGAGTGGGTGAACACACAAATCCCTTGCAGACGGGGCCAGATTTGATCCAGAGTCATGGACTTAACAGGACCATAACACCACCTGTGGCATAAATATTCCCAAACCAATGCTCTAGGGCACTGGGAGAGCAAACAGCTCAAATTCTGCATTTGAGAAGTTTGAACTGCTGCACAACCATCAGGATCAAAGAAAACCCTAGTTTGCTTAGTTTTCAGCTGTCATAGACCACAAAAGGCTTCCAAACCAAAATTCATAAGACAAGCCCCACAAACAAACAAATCTCTCATAAAGCTCTAACACTCCCCTATCGAGAGGTATCATCTCCTCAAACATCTCAATGCCACAGGTGAGAAAACTGTTTTAACTCCCACTCCAAATTAAAAAGGTGCTATTCCCTTAATTGCAGCTCTCTTGAAGGGCGGAGATGGGCCTTGTTTAAAGGGCCAGCCACAATTTACTGAGATATTTCACACCTGAATTAATTGTCCTCCTGATTCCAGCTCAGGGTTTCAAACAGGAGAGTTTCCCCACTCTCGTCACTTGCAGCTTTCAGGCAGAGATGAGGTGATGCTGCCATCAGTGGAAGGTAGGAAGCCTGGTTTTACTGTGGCTGCTTTTTCTGGGGTGGTTCTTTGAGTTGTTGGGGTGAAAGGAATCCGGTGTTTGTGGAAGCCCCTGTTTGTGGGTAGTTTGCAAACTGGTGTTCCATGTGGTTCGTGGGTATTGAGCCAGAGAAATGTGTTGTTTTAATGTGTGTGGTTTACGGTGCCTGCAACTTTAGCTCTTGTCTTGGGATGATGGTTTTGGGATGTTTGTGCCTGAGGTTTGGCTCTGAAGTTGTCGGACTCTGGCTTTCCCTTACTCTTAATTTAGTCTGTATGTGGTCTGAGTCCAGCGTGTTCTTTGAATGAAGTGATAGGAGAAGGTATTCGGTTCAACAGTCAATTTATTACCCAGCACAAGAATAAAACTTAACAGAGCTCTGGGTCAGTCGTTAGTTCATAGGTCACCTGCACAGTGAGCTATTCCCCAAGACTGACCCCTATTGTCCAGTTGGCTCAGTTTATATAGATCAACCTTATCATACAGAACAAAAGTTGGCTTCCTTTGCTAGATCTTTTTGCATAAGGGTTATCACAAGTCATCTCCTGTTTTGCAGATATCTGGGGTGTAGCGCTC